>NC_087254.1:33166602-33472990 GCF_037042905.1 Lytechinus pictus | reverse complement strand
CTTTATACTTTTTTTCACAAGTAGTAACACTGTGTAGCCTTCTTTGTTAAGGCCTGGCTCGGTCGATCCGCTCGTGCACCGTGCTTTGTAGATTGTCCCGTATTTCATTTTGTGAAATCTGGTCGCCCTGACTGCCGATGCTTACGCGTTCAATGACCTAAAGGAGGGCGAGGGCCAAGCCCAAAGCCAAGAAAAATTGGAACTAGATCAGCTGTTCAGTAACATTTTTTCATGAGAATTAAGCATTGTTGCTTTATCATGGAATTGGGAGCCAGCGATTTTGTACAGTAGGGTGCATATGATTGTAAGTTGTTTTTTTTAGAACGGTCTCGCAGTCAGAGAGTGAAGACATGATTTGTGCATGGCTTTGTGGAGACGGGTAAAATTTTGTTAGAAATCATTTTAATGTAGGCCTATAAAGGCTAATGCAACATTCCCCACCGTAGCCATGTGTATTAATGATGGCATCTGGAACTTCCCCCCAAATAACAGCAGGTAAACATTTGTAAAACCATTTTATGCTGGCAGAATCTGCCCCAAAAAAAGAGAAAATAAAACAAAAAATCATTTTGCATCATTGGGCTTTTGACATTGCATTTTTTTAATTATAAAGTAATTAAAATCTGATTTTTCGGTGTGAAGTAATATAAAGATAAAAGGTAGACCAAAAGTGTTTTAGGAAACACAAAAAAAATCTGTCAATGCATCAGTTGTTTACCATGCCACTTGTGCATTTTCAGTGGGCTGTTACTTGGCCGGACAATCAAAACACTGTATGGTTTCAGTTACCTGGCTGGTGATCGTCCAAACCAGGGCGGGTCCAGGATTTTCAAAAAGGGGCGGGGGCACATTTTCCAGATGAAAATATGACAAGAAAAAGGTCCTCACTTTCAAAAGGGGGCACACTTGGGTAAAAAACAACATACTTACATTACAATTTTTTTAGCCCTCAAAGGGGGGGGGGGGGCACATCTGGCCCATGATGGCCCGCCAGTGGGCCAAATGATAGCGCAGCTCAGTCACATTTTCAAGTCAGATTATGTACATGTAATGTTTTTTTTTTGGGGGGGGGGCTTTAGAAGTTTAAAAAAATTATTTTTCTCAGTCTTAATACTGGGACCTATGCAGGCTTGCAAGTAGTTGGTACAGAATATATTTTTAAAATCAATTACCATAACTTCAAATAGAAATTAAGGAGTAAGACGGGGGAGTTTGATTCTATGATAATGAAACACTTTGATCGAAATCCTTATTCAATTTTGTGGAATCTGAGGTAATGAATATGATGTTGAATAATTCTTCGATAGAAAGATATTGTGCTGTTCAAAAGCGGTGAGTGGGATTTTGAATTGGCCTTTTGGTCATGCCACTATTCTGGAAAATTAATGCATATACTCTAGGATTGGTAATTAGTCCATCAAATTGTGCATTGATTGCCATTTCACACATGTTCGATAACCCTGATGATATTTCCCCAATGTACATTCTACAGGAACACTCTATATTCGAAGAAGAAGCCAGCTACTGAGAGATAGCGCCAAGGCTGGGGTAGGAAAATTGATTTTGTTATGATTGTATCTTAAGACTTTAATTGCATTAGAATTATATTGCAGTTACATTCCGTTTTGATGAGTTTGAAATTTTTTTACTTGAACAATCAAAGGTTTCACTTTGAAAGGGACAAAAAATTGATTGAAACTCATGTTATAGCCACAAGATTTGAATTTGGAGTTGGGAATACTTGTGAAACATAGCACGCTCTCAGCTCTCGTCATGAAGACTTTCTTTTCTTTTAATTTTTTGTTTACATAGTAGCCTACTCTCTGTACAGGCTATTTTTTCCTCATTTTTATTTACTCATAAAACATGTTTCTGTAAGACATGGAAATTGAAAGCTTTTAAATATTGTTTGATTTATTTTCTTCTAAAGCAGTTCTGATTAAGAGACTTTCATGCCAAAAAAAATTATTATCTGAGAACTAAAAAAATATGTGCAGCAACAAGAAAGATGTAGTATGACAAAATTCAAAATTTTTGGATATTTTTATTGTATTGACTCTCAGTAATTATTTTTTTAAAGTGTTTTTGTTACTGTTTTTATTGTTTCCATTTATAATAAGACATGATGATGTGCTAGATCATTTGATTTATTAATGTTTGTTGTTTTGAATTAACCATGTAAATGATATCTCCTTAATTTCAACAGTTTGATCCTCAGCTGAGAAAGCAGTATCTAAAACAGAGAATGCAGCTCCTGACTGACAAGTATGGCGCCAATATCTCACTCTCAGACCAAAGGTTAGCCAATATAAATGTTTGTAATACAGCGAGGCGTATATTTAAAGACCATCAAAGGAAAATAAAAGGTGGTCTTTTTATATATATATATATATATGTAGACAGGTTCCTTGAAAAACAATGGGGAATTATATTCAAATATCTTAATATCAAATTTACATATTCTTTGTGATTTCAATTTTAAGAGAGTCATACTTTCTGTTTCCTTGTCAGATTTCTTTCATACTTTCACCATTCTGTTTTTCTTATTTTTTTTCATCTCTCCCACACACTATTTCATGACCAAGGTCGGTTTCCCTCTTAAGACTTTTCTGCTCTGTGAGATTTTGGTATTATGGTTGAATGCCACAATATAATGAAAGTAATCAGAAAATTCTTAGAACCACAAAGCTCAGGAGATAAAACAAACAAATTGGCCTTGCATTAAATGGCAAAGGAGACCAAGGTTGATTTCCCTTATAAGACTTATAAGACTTTGCTGCTCTCTGAGATTTTTGGTAATTCCATTACCACAATATCATGAAAGTAATAAGAAAATTCTTAGAACCACAAAGCTCAGGTGAACAAACATATTGTCCTTACATCAAATGGTAAAGGAGAAGGCAAGATACAAAACAAGCAAACTTTGAAAAAATTTGAAGCAGAATTATGTCCCCTTAGACATTTTAATATTAGTTTCATGAAAATACTTTTGAAAACTTTGTAGGTATACATTAAATTGTTACAATAGCATAAAATTACCAACTCCAAAACTTGTTAAGATGAGTAACTGCCATTTTGATTATTTGATTGAACCAGTTGTGTAGTCATAGTCTACCTTTACCAGGGAAACATAAAGCTTCCTCTGTTCATAATCTTATGTCTGTAAGAGAAAACATAACTTGGTATGTTGTGGTTGGCACTAATATCTCATTTCAATTTACTTTATAGTGGTAGCCTGTGGAGCAGAAGTGCAAGTGTTCGAGGAAGCCGCACCAATCTAGACGTAAGTCAGATTTTTTTGTATTGACTCTTGGTATTGATCTATTAACTTTATCTATTTGTTCATTTATATTTTCATTCACTATTCATTTGGTATTTAATGGGGAATTTTACCCTGAAGGAAGTTGTTGGTTTTAATGGAAACAGAAAAATATTAGGGAAGACTTGATGAAAATTTGAAATTGTGTTAAAATATAACAGAGTTATGAATATTTGAAATTCAAGGGGCGATTTATTTGGGCTGTGATGAGGGCGAAATTGCCATGTTGACCTCCAGTATTTCCAATGCTTTTGATATCTTTGTGATGTGTTAATAGATGCTTGATGATAGTGAGATCCGTACCCACCGTCGTCAGCACAGCCGTGGTTCCTCCAGTAAGCTGGATCTGATGGTAGAGGATCAGGCTAGACTGGTTCCCACCAGAGAAGCTGGGGCTAGCAAGTGAGTCTAGATCTTTGGGCCTTTTACAATCCCTCTGCCTAAACACAAGTGTAAAGTCTGGAGAAAAAAAATGTAGTAATAATTCTACTTACCTTCTTTTCCTGCAACTTGCTATGATTTAAAATTATCCAAGCTACCATGATAAACTAATAAAATCCTGCCATTTTGTACGCATAGAATGAATTTGTCACAGAATCCTAACATTTGTTGTGGAAAGGGTTGGCAATCATTACTGTTCAAATGCTTGACTACAAGTTTTAGATAAACTCCTATTCAATATTCCACATACTGCTGCAGTTTGTGTTTCAAGTAGGTCCTTTGTACACTTTGATTGTGTTATGAGGTTAAGAACACCCATGACTCGATAAAGATAATCAGTAATTTCCATGGATCTCGATGACACCATGCTGGACTATTTTTGCCATGTGTATGATGATTCTTGAGTAATAATTGTATTTGCCTGAAAATTTGACCCTCTACATGATCTAGAAGTCTGCAGGCACAAACTATGATTGAAATTTTGATCAACAAGTCTTCTCACAAGACTAGCACATATGATATAAAACTTGCAGAAGGCCTCCAGTACATAAATCATTGTAGGCTGTGTATTAAGACCACTTAATTCGAGTGTAAGGGTTTGCATGGCAGACTGTGTATGATTCATGATCAATGATGAAAAACAAATCAAGGACCTGTCATAAACAAAGATTGCAGCTGTAATCTGATATATCAAGATTGTCATGGATCGGATCAGATTGAAATGAATCCATCTTTTGATTACCTCACAGAGCTATGGCAGGAGGGACTTCTCTCTCAGAGAACTATGCATTTACTGGTATGCATCATATATTTGACCACCATCAACGTGCAGGTAATATTTTTGTATCATTTTCTATGTTAAATGTAATGCAATGTTGAATAGCTTGAATATAGCTTTTGGTATTATTAGAAAAGTGCAGTATAAGTAATGATAAAATACATGTAAGATGATGATGTGGTAAAATGGTTTTGGCTCTCTCAAACATAGGGTTGTGCATTCAATTTCTGACCATGGTGTGTTTTCCTATACCTATTGGTTTCCAGCGCTATATAAAAGCAGAACATTTTTTTGGTCAAATAATACTCAAAATTATTATCATTATTATCATCATCATCATCATTATCATATGCATCCTGATTGAAAAGACTGAACAATTCTCAATTTCAGTGACTGCAGTGAAGTTTGCTAATGATGACAAGTCAAGGATAGCCTGCAGCTCACTGGATAAGACCATCTCCATCTGTCAGGTGTTGCCTTCACCTGCTACAGTGGTCTGTGTCTTAAAGGGACATACCAAAGGAATCACAGGTAGGATACCATACTTTTCTTTCTTGTGTTGAAGAAATTAGGAATACCATAGCTCAAATGCTACTTATTATATATGCTAGCCTTTGCCTATCACGATAGTTGTATTGTATGATTTAAAAAATACATGTATGTAGCTTTAATTTGTATTATTGTTGTTTACTTTCTCATAAATAATTTTAGTTTTTGGATGATATTTGTGAGTCTGAGGTGTCTTGGTTTCTATGATTGATGTAGGTGTGGTATGAACCAAGGGGGGGGGGGGGGGGAGGTCACTTCCTTTTGACAGTGGGACAGCATCCATAAGGAAAAAGAAAGGGGGTGTTTTTTGGCAGGTAGGTGCAGAATGCGAATAGAATGTAAAAAATGCCAAAATGAGAAAAGAGCCCCCTTAATCATGATGCCCTAAAATGCGAATAGAGTATGTAATTTGCAAATCTAGGATATCTGCACAATAATCCTTGTTTAGAGTGTGCAAATCTGGGATAATTATACAGAATCCGTGTTCAGAGTTTCCTAGTGTCCTGCCCATGAAACCTCATTAAGGGTGCTTTTTTAAGGACGATTCTATTGGATTCTGTCCATTCTTCAATGGCAGTGAAACAGGGCTCAGAAATATTCTACTCACTCATCTTTGACTCCTGTAATATTCCTTGTTGAATATTTCTGATGTCCCATCCGGAGCCATCAACTTGATATGATAATCCCCTTTTGTTTGATAGGTATTTCACTTTGAGGATTTCATTTCTCTTACTTCCAGATTTTAGTTGGTCTTTGTCCAACGACCTCATCCTTTCATGTTCCTTGGATGCAACAGCTCGTCTATGGGTAGTGAGCAGTGGGGCCTGTGCTCGTACTGTCACCGACCCCCAGCGAGCACCCCTACATGCATGCTGCTTTCAGCCGCTCAATAACAACATGGTGGTTGTATCCTTTTGAGTTGCCAATTTAGAAATCATTAGAGATAATAATGATAGTGGCTAACTATCATATACTAGTAGTTCATTAGTGCGCCTTTTGTTGTTCATGGCACTTAAAGAAAGTTCTATGTACATATTAACAATTGAGATTGAATACAAATAGAAATATGAACTCTTCTGAAAGTATTGTACTATGAAAAAGTTAATGAGAGAGGAACAGATTAGTTTTCAGTGGAGCATTTAATCGGTTTTTTTTACTGACAAGTTGTCAAATTTGACAACCTTCCTTATGTTTGATTTGCTGAGAAGCACAAAACTTATGCTCTCCAGATTTGATTTAAATGTTGATGATGTTAGAGGTAATTGGATAGGTGGTTGATTCTATAGCATTGGTCTGATACCTGAAAAACCATGATTACCCTGTCCATGTTTTATGCTACATTTAGGAGCAATAGAGCATCTGATGACAAGCAAAGACTATGTCTAGGATGAAATATTAAATTGAGCTATGCAAATATGTGGAGGAGGTAGATTAACTAAATGATTCATGTGTTAATAAAATAATATTTAATACAATCCCTCCTTTCAACTAGAATCCATTGTAAGGAATGAAGAGTAAATGAAAAGGAGTCATATTTTTAGTTCATTGTGAAATCTATTCATCTTATGGATCATCAGAATTTCAAAATTATTGTTATTGCTTCTCCATCATTTATTGATAAAGAATATTTACTGTAGTCTCATATTAGATATTGTCTTTTACATTTTCCTGAGCGGCCATTTTTGTTCACAGACGGGCAATACGAGAGGTCTGATACAGGTCCTGAATGTTTCTACAGGGAAACCTACCAAGGGCGGTCAAGGGAAACTGACCGGTCAGGTGCTATGTCTGGCATTTAATGATTCAGGTACCCTTCTGTGGGGTGGAGATGATAAGGTGAGGATTCTTAGGGGTAGTGTGCTGAATATCACTGGCAGTTCTATAAACTATGTTCCTCCGACCCCTTAATGTTGGACAAATTTATAATGTATCAGTTATCCTTGTTCATATGAAGAGTTGTAAAGCTTTCAAATTAATGCCTTGAGCTGTTAGTTCTAAAATTGTTTTAAAATTGGTTTGAAATGAATGAGGAAAAATCAGAGGAGCAGAGTGAAGAAAATTGATTTTAATCTCCATTTTATATTCCTTAATTAAGTGAATTGATTATGATAAATGAATTCAATTAATTTCAATTTTCATTTCAATTCAATATTCAATCCCATAGGGTGTTATCTCATCATTCCAATATGACATGGCTACAGGCAAACTCACCAAAGGAAAGAGGTTTGTATCTCTGTTTTGTGTCTTCTATCAGGCAAATAAAAATAAATATATCAGAATGAAAATTTGTTCTGTTTTCAGATTTGTTTCACCACTTTTCCGTACTTTCTGATGTAAAAAGAGAAAATTGACAGCAAATCAAATTGAATGATTTCAGTAGCTTAAAACTGTATATTGCAATTTTTTTTTATTATAACAAGTTTTATGAAATGGGTTTTTTTACTTTGTTTTAATGTGTATTATATGACCTCTAGATAGATCCTTGTCATTTGATTGGTTGTTTGATATCGATCATTCAGCCCATTTTTCAATGATGTCATCCATGCAATTTTGGATTCATACAATTTGTCCATTACACGCTCACCGTGACAAACGGCGCTATGAGTTATAACACAGTGCCAGTGTTGTATGTATGCAACAATCAACAGACCATGCTCGCACTGAAAGCACTTTTGCATTCAAATTTATAAATGTCAAATGACAAGGATCTATTTTTAGGTGTCATATAAAACAAATAATGAATGTTCGTTTCATTCGTGCAATGGACAGAATACTTCATTTGGTGAAAGATGAAATAATGATCCATTCTATGCCTGGTTGAATGGATCATTTCATCTTTCACCTCATGAAGTATTATGTTCATTGCACTCATAAACATTCATTATTTGTATATATTAAAATTGGCTTTAGTGATAACAAGAATGTTTCTATTGCTTTACATAATTAGATTGGTTGTATGTGAGGGGAGTCCCATCACCTGCATTTCATTCCGAGCCTGGGTATCGAGGGAAGCGAGGGATCCCCTTCTCCTCATCAACTGTGCTGTCAATCAACTATGCCTTTACAAGTAAGTGTCTGTGTCAAGCAAGGAAAAAAAAACTACACGAGGGCTCGAGCGATGTCTCTTTCTAAATGCTCAAATGAACCATGGAAAACCCCCATTCACTACAATGTTTTTTAGTTTATCCATTGTTGCAAATTAAGGCAGTAGGTTGTGATTTTTTTTTTTACTTGCAACTTTCAAGCATGTGTGGCCAAAAGGTGTAAGCCATCATCAATATCAAAGTCACAATATCACAATTGTTATCATGACCATCATCATTATCATCACCATCATCATCAAAGTCAATGTCATCATCTTCAACATCATTATCAGGATCGTCATCACCATCATCATTTTTATCATCATCATCACCATCACCACCACCACCACTATGATCCTCACTACCACCACCACTTACATGTACACCACCATCACCATCATCACCGCCAACATCATTGCCATCACCATGATCATGACTGTCATCATGATCATCTTTGTCTTCTCCATCATCATCATCAATATTATTTTATCTTTACTTGTGCCTTGACTCGTATATTTAACATCGCCCCTTATGCAATATATTTGATATTCAATATTAGGATAACAAGCAGTGACGGTGAGGTGAGTCTGAAGAAGACATTTTCCATCAAGCATCGCAAGGAGACCATCCGGAGCTCATTCTGCCCTCTCATGTCATTCAGGGAAGGAGCGTGTGTGGGTAAGAGTGACCTTTGAACTCTGTAATCATTGTAACATGGCTTTGCATCTTCTAATTGGCAACACGGGCCTAGGCCCTGCTGCATAAAAGTGGCTGTAAAAGTAACTCTGCCATTGTAACGATGCTAAACAACTCATCAAAATCAATTATTTCATTGAAGTTACCATTGGATGGCAATGTGCCTGGGTTTCCATCAGCTCCAATCCTGATTTATTTGTGTGTCTTATGAAAATCGAACTTAAAGTCAATGTAAAGAGAATAAAGGAAGATGTCTGTATTGCCTTTATTACTATTTTGTGTAGTGTCCATCATATTGTGTTGTAAGACAATACCTAATTTGCACATTTTCTTACATGGCACCCACCCCATGTAATACCATTGCTTGATTTTGTTACACTCCAATATATCTCATTTTCTTATGTATTTTCAAAAGAATTTCCTTGAAATCTTATTGATGTGTTCTTATACAGTGACTGGCAGTGAGGACTTGAGCGTTTACTTCTTTGACATAGAACGTAAATTAAAGCCATGTGTGAACAAGCTCCAGGGTCACTCTGCTCCTGTAATGGGTGTGAGCTTCAACTATGATGAGAGTCTGCTTGCTACATCAGATGCTGAGGTAAGTACGCTACAGTTCTCATGGGAAAGGGGCAGTACAGTGCATCTTAAAAAAAACTATACACCTTTGAAATGGGGTGCGCCAGAGGCATTGCAAATATACATTGCATTAAAAAATATACACTTTTGAAATGGCGGGGGAGGCAATCCAAATATACAGGTTCATGTTGAAAAAAAATGCAATTTTTGAATGGGGTAGGGGACAGTGACAGTCCAAATACATGTATCTTGAATCTTTAAAAAACTATACACTTTTGAAATGACTGTTAAATAAAAAAATATATCACTATTGGAGAGAAGGATTATATGAGATCCTCGCAGAGCACCTACTTCTAGTTTTGCACATGCACAAACAGTTCTTTTTGCAGACTGCAATGTAAGTTGCAACATTGCAAATCAAATACATGTGTCTTTAATATGTTTTACATCTCAGGGTTTGGTGATTGTTTGGAAGAGACAACAAGATGAAGGAGCTCCGATTCTTGAGCAGACATGATGGTCCAAGATGGCACCAGAATCAAAGAATTGAAATAAACTCTTCTAACCTAGAGGTCAAAAGACATCTAATAATTCTTTGATTGTGAAGCTGGCTTCTTGTATTAGGAATACTATACCACAGCGTTGATAATCATACACAGACGTATGTGTTTGATTAGTCATGTCAAGCTATAGACCTTATTGTCATTGTACCGCCATCTTAGAGACAGAAGCCACTGTCTTGCGTGTTGGTGATCTGCAGCTGGTGCATCTTTGACAACTCTGTTTCCATTTATTCCTATATCCTCTGAGGGAGGGCGCTATGGGATTATGATGTCATATGCATAACGGTCTATATCATGGCGTGTGATAATGTGCTTCAGAGCTTGGTTAGATGCAAGAGGAAGTTTTGTCACTGAAAGTTGCTTAAATATACTTCCTGATCGTTCAGTTATTTCCGAGTGCCGGACAGTTACCTCCGATGAGGATGAAGATAATGTTATCATTAATAATACAATGGGGGCTATCTATCTCCTTATACATGTATTATTGAAACTAGTGTTTAGCATTTACCCGAATACAGGTAACTTTTTCTGAAATTCTGTTTTGAATCTTGGATTAGCAAGACTAGTAGGATATGATTCCTGGCATTCAATAGCTGAGTAGCTTTTAATATTCATTATTTAATTTGTCTGATATTAGAATATCAAAATAGTGGTCTATGGGGGTGTTACAAGAAAATATTTGCAACCAATTGCAAATATTCTGTTCCAATTTTACAATTGATCAATTTTAACTGTAGTAAATAAGATTACTCTGCTTGTATCAAGATGCAGATTAGAAATCAATTGCAAATTTGCAATTAATCTCAAAACTTATGATTGATTAAGGGACCAAAAATAGACTTGCAATTGATCGCAAGTTTCTTGCAATGCCCCATACCAGGTATGTGTTTTCCAGGTTTGAATCAGTGAGGGCATGCATAATGAACAAGATATACATTCCAACCCATTCACATAAAATTTTCTGGGGAGAGAGTATTATGAAACAGAAACCATTATGATGAGATGATTATTTGGGTTATTTAATTGAGAAAATGTCCAACAAAAGATTTCATTTTCTATGATAAACTTAACTCACCTTTTTCTATGATGTGCAATAAAATTGAAGAAGTGGCTGTAAGAGAAATTCTTAGATTCTTGCTTCTGTTCCATACAACTAGTTGAAAATTATGATCTTACAACTTAAACAAGCTTTGATTTGATGATTAACTCAATGAGAATTATATCTGTTAAGTTTATATTGATACCATGCAAGTCTGCCATACATTGACAAAAGAAGGCAAATGACAGAAATGTAATTTCCTATTAAAAAATATCTCTGTAATTTACCTAGATGCCAATCCATTCACATGATGGTAAACCAGACGCATCTCAGCGAATCAGGTGCCCGTTTCATAAAGACTTGTTATAATATCATATGCCCACTTTCTATAAAAAATCTAGTATCAGCCAATCAATTCAAAGGATTTCAGATTTCTATGATTGCAAATTTGTTATTATAACAAGTTTTATGCAACGGGCCCCTTGAGCCTGTTGCATAAAACTTATTACATATTTGCAATTACAGTTTAAAGCTACTTAAATCATTCAATTTGATTGGCTTAAATGTGTTACAGAAATGGTTCATTGGTTAGTACATGTAAAACAAGTCTTTATGAAACAGGAACCAGTAATTTTCTATGACATTTGTAAAATGTAATTACATTATACACTCAATTTTTGTCTCGCCTGCATAGCAGAGCGAGACTGTATAGGCGCCGCTTTTCAATGGCGGTGGCGTCGTCAACATTGAAATCTTAACCAAGGTTAGGTTTTTGAAATGTCATCATAACTTAGAAAGTATATGGACCTAGTTCATGAAACCTGGACATAAGGGTAATCAAGTATTACTGAACATTCTGCCTGAGTTTCAGGTCACATGACCAAGGTCAAAGGTTAATGAACTTAGACCATGTTGGGGGAATCAATATCGAATCTTAACCAGGGTTAAGTTTTTGAAATGTTATAACTTGGAAAGTGTATGGACCTAGTTCATGAAACTTAGATATTAGAGCAATTAAGTATCCCTGAACATCCTGTGCGCATTTCAGGTCACATGACCAAGATCAGAGGTCATTTAAAGGTCAATGAACTTCGGCCGTGTTTGTTGAATTGACATCATAACTTAGAAAGTCTATGGATCTACACATGTAGTTCATGAAACATAGACATAAGGGTAATCAAGTATGTTTTGTACTTGTCTAAGGTCACATGATCATGGTCAAAGGTCATGTTGGACATAAGGGTAATCGAGGACATAGTATTTATTATCATATGAATGTTTTCTTTTGTGAATAATTATTCAGTAGCTGTTTTCAAAGTCAGCACTGCTGCTATATTGAATCGCGTAATGCAGGCAAGACTGCCAGAGGCGTTCCACTTGTTATTAATATGCAATTTGATTTCTTTTGCAAAATATGACTGAACGTGTCTTGAATGGTACTGTATGTACCATACTGTTCATTAAAAAATTCAACATTCCATATATGAATTAGAAAGAATGGTGAGTACATTGTCTTGTGAAAGTAATTTTTGTGAATAAGTAGAATAAATATTTTTTTCAAGACTTGCTGCGAATCATTCTGGTAAGTGTATGGTGCGATGAAGCTCTGTAACAGTTTACATAATGTCTTTCTTCTGTACAACGTTGCTGAGCTTTTTAGCGCCATTTCTGAACATTTCGCTTCGACCTGTTCACTTCTTCCTCTCTTCAAATGATAGTTCCGATAGATATATGTATTTGAAAAATTTATTGTAATAAATGTGTATTTTATGAAGTATCTTTTCAACAGTACTGATTTCTTGTATGTAAAATTTATATTAGGATATTAATATATATACAATATTGCTTGAAATAAAGTTTAGTCTGTCACGCCAAGTTGTAGTGACGTCGATCAAATATCAATGCAGTCAGAATGTGTGTCTTTATGTGAAAATGTCTACTTTTATTTGGTCTCGGAATGATTATAGTGCGATTCCATAAAATAATAAACCTTTATGGTTGACCTCATTTTCTCTATTCTTTTCTCTCTACATTCTTTTTCTTCTATTTCTCCTTTCCTCCAAGTTCTTTTCTCCATCAATTCTCTTCTGATCCTTCTCCTTTTCTCTCTGTATTCCCCCTATTTTTCTTTTATTTCTCTCTCCTTTCTCCTTCATTTTCTTTTCTATATCCCTTCTCTTCTGCCCCGTTTCTTTCTCTTTTTTTCCTCCTCTTTATTACCCTTCTTTTCCTTCCTCCTCTCTTCTTTTCTTCAAACGACTCACGGGTTGAAGCTAAACTACCACAATAATAAATTTGAGACAATCAGTTTAACCCCCTCTGGGCTCAGATCAATGTAAGTTCTTGGACAACCTAAATAATAATAAAAAAAATTCTTGTATAGCGAATATCACACGATTATAACGTCTCTTGTGCTCTTCAAAAGGACTTTGATATTATTACCCTGGCTTTAGCTTAGGGCCGTATTACACCGCACATGCACTTCAAGGAATTAATTCCTACCAGGTACCCATTTACCTCGCCTCACCAGTGCAACACAATGTGGATAAATTTCTTGCAGAAGGAAACTAATCCATGGTTGGGATTTGAACCCACGACCCTCTGCTTCAAAGTCAGGAGACAAAACAACCCAGTAGGAGCTCCTGAAATGAGGTCAGTTTTGGTTGAATTTTCAAGAAAAAATTCAATGGTGAATTTTCTTTTTGCAAGAGAATTGCAATATGAAAATGAAAGTAAGAACAGGTGTCAATGACTATTAAAAGACAGGCTAATACATAACACCCCAAAAACATTTCAACTTTATTTCATTTAATATCTCTGAGAAACAAAATAAATCACATTTTATTACAAAACCAAACCATTAGTTGACCTCTAGGAGTTACTTTTCCCATCAAATGTGGGGTACATATGTACATGATTATGCATCTATTTATTGGGAATAAGTTTATGATATTAAAATACTTATCAACATATAATGTACATCGATACTCATGAAAACATCATAAAACACAAGTGAAAATATGATAAGTCAAAGTAACCTCAATGGTTAGTCTTTGGGCTGGGCTAAGATGAGGGTGAAAGATTTGGTATTAATTCTTATGATATAAACAAACTTAAAAATATTTTACAATTTCAAAGTATGTTCACATGTATACAATATTTCAGTTGACATTGCATTTACAATGATACATTGAATGTACATAAACAACAAATATATTATGTCAAATAAATATATTGGTATACCGTATGTATATTTGAAAACTACAGCAATTTATTCCAGAATTGTTAAAGTATACACACAAAGAAAATTCACGAAAGTGATGATTATAGACAAATTATATATGAATGGAAAGGTCTTGTCTTTTTATACACAAATATGTCACTAAAAAGTCTTATCGATGTCGTGGAAATGCAAGAAATGAAATTATTAGAGACCATTCTAAGCCCCCCAGCCGCCCCCCAGACCGACAGTTCACGCAGTGAAAACAGTCGAGAATAATGACGTCACACAATAATCGAGCTCATCATCCCTCTGTGCATAATACACTGAATCACCTTACTGACCTCTTCAATATCTTCCGAATTTACCGTTTTCTTCATGTAATGTGACATCCGAATTCTGTTTTCGACAACTTCAGACTATAAGGGAACCAGAACTGTGTTATTTTGCCCGTTTTTTATTGAATTGTGAACTGGAAAGATCGATTCTGTCCACTCGACAGTCTTCGTTGTGTTGCTCTACTAACTATTGAAAAACTCCAAGCTGCACGGTCCCATTCACTTGCTCCCGATGCATGTTGCAGGCTACGCTGTTTGATCCAGTCAAAAGTCAAGGTAAGCATGTTTGGAAACTGTACTTGTTCTGACGATGCATTCAGGTCAGATGACAGATACAGATCTGATATAAGTTTAGAATCATGCATTTTGGCATAACTACTATTAAAATTAAAAAGTTTTTATTTTAGAAATAATGTTTTTGTACAATTCCACCCAACCCAAGGCAAGGGTTCATTACATGCCGCCACGCACAGAAAAATCAAGCCATAGAAGTCGTGTGTTGTGGACCCAAGAAGTGAGATCCCAGACGCCTCCAGGCTAAGCACGCGCGACCCACTAGTTAGAAATCCACTGCCAAACGCGGTTCGTGGTGCGGGGTTAGTATACTTAATACGTGTGAGTGGCACAATTCCAGCAGATTTTTTCTTCAGATTTCTAAAACTGGTCAGGACTCAGGCAGGCAATTAAATTATTTAGGAGCACTGAGTGGTATGGACCATGGCTGAAAATCTGCTGTTTCAGAGGAATGTTTAAGTTTTTATTATACACAGAATTATATCACCATGATGCCGATGTCATGAAGCCAGACAAATTTTCAGCAGTGATTACCCTGATTCCTGGCCAAAATCACTCACACGTATTGCGAGGTTAGTATTAGTATACTACTAGTACGTATTGCGAGGTTAGTATTAGTATACTAACCACGAACCGCGTTTGGCAGTGGATTTCTAACTAGTGGGTCGCGCGTGCTGGGATCTCACTTCTTGGGTCCACGACTTCTATTGCTTGAATTTTCTGTGCGCGGCGGCATGTAATGAACCCTTGGGTGGGCCAAAATTAGAGTCTGGTGTTTCTTTCTGATTAGAGTGTTGCTGCATATATGTATGCGTAATGCCTTCAACAATGAAGATAAATGCAATCTTTGTAATGACACAGAGACTCAGAGAGCACCGTACCTCAAGTGATGTTCGTGTAGTCTCCACTTCACTACTGGAGTACTGCTACAGCCTACACTACGCTACACACTTACCCGGGTAGGTGTGGCGTACATGTACGGTAGTCTAGTGTAGCGGTAGTGAAGTGGAGTGGGGCCTACACAAACATCACTTGAGGTAGAGCACCAGTGTTCTGAGTGGAACTTTTCAGGTGTCTAAACCTACTATCATTTGTTGTTGACCGGGAATTACATGCCACCGCACGTCATCAATCATCACGATAATTAAATTCATACTTTGATTTGATTATTTAAACTATTTCTTTTTTTCTCTCTTCTACACACAGATCTGCACAGTTGCTAACTCTGGTGACTTCTGGTCTCTGCTTGCTACCTCAATCTGGGAGATTCCATCATGTCCTTTTACTATGATTTGGATATAGCCATTTTTTTCTTCACTCTTTCCAGGACCTACGGTTTGCAAGTTGTGGAATGATAATGATACAAAAGAAAAAATTTCTTTATCAATCTTGGAAACAATTTTGAGCACAGTTTTGGAGAGAACTAAGAAATTTTACTCGGACAGGAATACAGCTTGTCAAAAATAATAACACACAATTTAAAACGAAAGAACAATTTTAATGTTACTAGGGCATTTTGCGAGAAATGTTATACTCAATCACACGTCCCAAATCAAGGGAAAGTCCTTTGATTAAACATGTAGTTGAATTGCGATTGCAACTCGACCTTATTACGCTTGAATTTGAATTTAAGACTTACGCTTGATTTGCAATTGAACATAAGTTTCTTGCAGTGCCCCATAATTATGTTTTGTTATCAGATATTTAACGTGCTGATTTTTCTCGAAAGGTATAATATATTTGTCCTTTTAAACGGTATTTGAATATGGGTACGCCTTTTATTTGTTTTCCACAATATTTATTGCATGTATGAACAGAAGTGAAATATTTATTGTGAAGCACTGTGAATGTTGTGTGATGGTTCATCATCAGACTGAAAGCCTGGTGGATGTGAGGAAGTGGCCTGGATGAAAGAAAAGTGAACATGTGTCCAATTACTGATTTGCATATTCTAAGACAATTTTGTTTCTGGATAAATTTTGCTATGCATTCCCTACATTAAGAGTAAAGGAGAAGTCCACGCAATCAACAATTCATTTGAATTTAAAGAAAAATAACAAGATATTGCAGGAAATTTCATAAAAACTTTGATTCAAATTTATATAATTACTATTTTAACAGTTCCGTAAATATAACCTATTGTGATCAGATGAAGAGTTTCCTATCGTCAAATCTGCAAAGAATAAAAAACAAAATGCCACAAAAAATAGAAACGAATGTGATGTGAGTGACAACTCTAATTTGCATATCATTGTTTTGTGTATATGACTGTTTTGAGTAAAAACAACAAGGGAAATCACTCTATTCAAATAATTTTTAGTTGATGTGGACTTGACTTTTAACTCTACCCCTCCCATCCCAAATAAGAGTAGAAATAATCTAATCAAGAACTTGAAAATCAAAAGCAGCAATTAAGAAGCAAGATTTGATAAATACAGGTCTGAATAGAATTTCACAAGAAAATAAAAAGAGAAAAAAAAGATGGGTAGGGACGGGGAAGGAATAAAAAAAAAATACCCAGAAAAAAAAAATCCGAGTTTCGAACCAGGGTCCTCGCACATGACAAAACAATGGCCAACGCATTTGGCCACAGACCATCGCCCTAACAGGAAGGCATTTTTAAGATATATGAAAGAAAGTCCGCTCGCCGCTGTTTCCTAATAATGCTTCGGCAATTCAACTGCAATTTCAGTCATTTCGCGATGGATATTGCCGTGTTTTTTTTTTTTGTTCAGTCATAAAGAAGAATGTCTATGCTTTATATTGACTATAACATTAATGTGACGCAAGTGTGATTTCTACGTGAAAATATGCTTTGTTTATTCACCTATATTTCTTGAAAAAAAAAAAAAAATTCTAAGCTAAATATCGGTCACCAAAATACGTTAAATGTGCACTTTTTTTCACTGTTCAGTAAATTCAAACTTTTATCTATATAACAAGACCAATCTTAAGAGGAATAAACAATTCTAAGAGCAAAAAACGCTGATTGGAAAGATCGTCTCCAATGGGCTGCTGTCAGCTCAGCTGCTCACTGCTCATTGTGTGACGTCACTCAGCTGGAGCTCGCAAGAGGACCGGTGGAAGGCAGAAATATGGCATGAAAATAAATCATTTTTGAGAGCTGATTTCTGCAATCTCTGATCACTATTTTGAAAAGTGAAGTTATATATCTGATTAGTAATACTTCCCCTTTACAATGATGACCACATAAAGTCATTATAAAATACTTTTGATTCTTTGGATGTATACTTTAATGCATTGTGTGAAGATGATAAGTTGGGGTAAACACCTACTACAGTATTCTGAAAACCGTTTTAGCACCAAAACGGTGTTAAAAACACGAATGGTATTCTGAAAATCATGTTGGCATGAAAAACACATGGCCCAAGTGGTAACACCACGCACAGTGATGAAATATGCCATGCGCCACGCCCTAACCCATACGCGGTGTTAAAATTTGGTATTCTGAAAAAAATTTGTTCAAAGATAACAAACATTCAACACTACGTTAAGGAGAGGTTAAGTTGGGGGTGACGGTGGCTGCCTTTCTCCTTGCCGCAGAAGCCAACGGGAATAATAGATATAGGAGATACCATCGGGCAGCAAGTAGGCCTTTGGTAAAAGACATTGAAAAAGAAGAATTTCGAAAGAATTATCGACTCAATTTTGAGTAATTTACATGGCTATGCGACACGCTGAGGGACGACCTATCCCAAATTCAAAGGGCGGGCAGGGCCCTTTCTGTTGAAAATAAAGTTGTGTAAACTTTAAGATTCTTGGCCAGTGGAAGTTTTCAGAATGTGGTGGGAGATGTTGGCGGAATGAGCTAGCCATCTCAGAGTAGGGCAATTGCCAGTGTAACCGATACTCTATGTAGACGAGCATCAGACTATATTAAGTTCGGCGAAAATCTTCCATCAATAAAGACTGGATTTTCTCAAGTGTCCGGAAAGCCCAACACCATAGGTTGCACAGACTGCACCCACGTATCTATACAGTTGAGGCCAAAAGTTTACATACACCCATGGAATACAGTGAAATTTGTTTGCTTGCCAAACATTGTAAAATAAAAATACTACCATGACGAATTTGGTATCAAATGAAAGAGCATATTACGCTCTTTCACATGATTGGAATGCCGTTTGGATTAAAGTATATTTCAGGTGGAATTTCCTTTGAAGAAAAAAAGTAATATTTGTGCCAAATGCATTCTATTGTTATTATATTTTTAAACATTTCATAGAAAAACATAAATGTCAAATCTATGATTTTTATTACAATTTGTATCATGTATGTCACCACTGAACAAAAAACTGTAATCTGAAATGTTTGTGTTGAGAAGTAATTAGCACATATATGAAATGTTTTTGTCAAGTTTTTATCTTTGATTTGTCTAAAATATTAAGATTTTAGGGGAAAAAATGACACCTAAATATTTTTCAGCTCCTGATGACAAAGCAATGAGATGAAGGGGCATGACATACTCATTTGTTTGATTTCAAATTCGTCATGATAGCGCAAATATTTTATAAGATATAGTAAATTTTATGTTTAGCAAGTGACAACTTTTCTTTGAATTTCCTGGATGTATGTAAACTTCTAGCCTCAACTGTAAACATATACGTATATGCGCACCTAGGAGTGATATCATTCCATCCAAACTTACAGGTCAAGTCCACCAGAGAAAAATGTTGATTTAAATCATAAGAGAAAAATAAAACAAGCATAACACTGACAATTTTACCTTAACAAAATCAGATGTAAAATATGAATAAGAATGCTCATTTCAAACTGAACCAGCTCCGAAAGAACAGTATTAGACCAGTATTGCACCCTAGATATACTCACTGAACCCTCTGTACAAACCACACAGTGGTTGTTTGGGGATGAACTGTCTAAGACCATCAAGGAGATGGGTGAAGAGCAGAGGGCAGGAATGACGTGGAAGCAGCGACATCGAACCCGCCCTAGTCCCTATTGCCGCTGGTTCAGCCATGAAGTTTGGACACTGCTGCCTACTAACCTTGATTCCTATACAACATAACCAGGACAACAAAACCACGGATGTATGGAGCAGCATAGGGAGTGCATGAAAGCAGACTATGATGTGGTTGGCAGTAAGCATGAACTTCTGCCACTCCCGAGTAGGACAAAAAGTTGTGTTCGTAATAGAGAATCCCAACACTTGGATTCCAGCAGAGGTGACAAGAGTATGTAATGATCTGCAGGTCAGGGGAGTATTTCACAAAGGTTTAAGTATGACTTTCATAGAGTCGCACTAAATTCCTAGTTGCTTGCGTTATAAAAGGCATTACCGCATTGGGCAGATCATGCCAATCTTTTTTATATTGATCAATAAGATTGCGTGTTGCATTTCATGTATGCGTAGGCATTTAAGTGCGACTCTTAAGTCATACTTAAATCTTAGTGAAACACCCCCCTGATCAGTACATGTAGTCACCACCCTATATGGCAAGCTACTTTTATAAAGAAAAGAGTTAATTTGAGAAATGTTCCATATGTGCCTTGTCTGGCTGAGCTAGTTGGTTATACACAGCCTACGAATAGAGCTACAGACAGAAACATTCTTGACAGACCAGACCATGACCACATGCCAGATCACCTGACAGAATCTAGAGCAGATTTTTCTAGAACGCGTTCTGGACTTGTCAGTAAGAAACTCACTCGTTATCTAAACAATTTCAAAACATATCAAACAAAAACAAACACAAGACAAGACAAAAGCATAAAAGACACAAGCAGGACAGATTATTAGTACCAAATCTGATGTCTATTGAGTCACTTCATATCTAGTCAAACCACGTATTACAATAATGACATGAAACAATATCATATTTTGGTCGAGGTACTTAATGTTTGGTAGGGGAGAGTTGTGTATTATCAATTGCATTCCATAATCGTGATACTGTATCTCCTTTGGTGACTGGGGAATTTTGTCCCAGGCCTAGGAGGGGTTGCATCGATCCTCACTGCTCTAACTGCAATTTTAAACAGCGTTGATGGCAACTGTACTCTCAATCTGGATGATCCAGATCTGCATACAGCTATGGAAGAGACTGAAGGTGAGTACTTCACTGACTGGTTCGACCATCTTGAAGAGGTCGAAGAAATGGACGTAGAGCCTGATCAACTATGGTAGAGGAAGATGGGGAAGCAGGTGTCCAAGAGGCTCAGGCATCTCCAGGTACATCAGAGGTTGCTGCCTGGTCAAGAGAGGATGCCATCTTTCTCCAGGAGGGACACTGCTGCAGCAAAAGATGGCTGAAAAAGTTCAACTAGCAGGAGATCACTGCAATGATGACCTTGAGGACAGTGACAACCCTGATGTGGCAAAAGAACATTGCATCATTTCAGGAATCTCCTAGTAAATATAAACCAGTGATTCAACATAAAAATCGCTATCATGGAAAGTGAAGATGTCCCGACAGGCTAGATTTATAGTAACTGTACCTTTTTAAGGAGCAGAATAACCCACTTTGTGCAGATAGGAGTCTTGGGTAGTCCACCCCTTAACTCATTTTCGCTATAAAGTTGGATTGACGTTTCTTGGAATAAATTTTTAATAGTCCAATGCTCTTGGAGACAACTGTCTAAACTGTCATACAATAATACCATCATGTTATGTATGACCAATTTTAGATATAAGAGTAATTATTAAAATAAAAGTGATTAATGAAATGGCAATGGCCCTAGAGGCAACACCCACCACTTAGAAAAAAAACAACAAGTGGATTCTGATTCCTTGGCATCTGAACAAAAAGAAAAACATAACTGCAAAAAAATCCCTAAGGGAGGAGGGGAGTCTACACTGGCCCACAGACTATAACTTCATTATATCCCAGACTCTGGATTATGTATTTGATATCAATAACTTAAAAAAATGTATACAAACCTGCTTTAGACCTACTATCACTTCAATATACATGTAAGACTCTACACAGGTAATTGACTCCTAAACAACATGGCTGAGAAAAGTTCACATAAAGTTTTATAAAATTGAATACCTGATTGAAAGAGGGACCCAAGTCCACTGTTTTGGCCAAACTGAGTTAGACATAGAGAGTTACTGCAAACAACACGGTCTAAAATATGTGTAAAAGATGGGCCCAAGTCCTGACTCAAAATATTATTTTCAGCACCTTTAACTATTTTGAAAGTGAAAAGTAGGCCCAAGTCCAAGACTATCTTCCACATATTGTAATAGCACCCTCGTGCATGAGTCAATTAGTCATACACATTCGCACAACAGCAATGGCTGACTTCTATAATGAGAGTGATCACAGCGATGAAGTATGGTAAGTGCTTCTTGCCAGTTGTAATGGATTTTTAGAATGACCTTCAAATTAAAGGAATACAGCCTCTGGATCATGCAGGTAATAATGAGCAGTCAGTACCGAGACAACACAGACAAGATGAGAGTGCGGATGAGGATGTAGACATGGATTCCCATGACGAAGATACTGCACACGTAGAAACAGAAGAGACAGATCCAGAGCCTCCAGGATAACACATGAAGATGGTGCAAAGGAAGATGGTATTGGTACATAGGTTTTATATTTTACTGAGATTATCAAAATCATAAAATCTGTACAATGGATCTTCCATTGTTTATCCGGTGGCTCAGCTAATAATTGGTTAAAACTTAACCAACTACAGGTTGTTTAATCAGCAAATGTTTTAAGCAATGGTTTAATCAAATCTTATCAAACTGTATTCAGACAACTTTAAATGCTGGACTGTATCATTTATTCATGCATTTTTCTGATGACAGTAAAGTACGATATATCATTTTCGTTTTTTTTCTTTCTTTCTGGAATATCAGGCAATAATTCCCAGGCATCAAAGAGAAGAACCCATCATCAAAGGGTTTATCGGAAAGTGGACAACATATATTTGTGACAGAAAAAGGAACAAGAGAATTAATAACTAATCAAGGCAATGCAGACTCACCAGTGGAAAATGCAAGTTCAAGAGGTAATCATGAAGAGCACACATTTTCTGACAGCAGTAAGGGCAGTGAAGACAATGAATTTCCAGAACTGCCAAAAGAAGCCAAGGAAAAATGTACGGATGTGGGAAAATACTTGGAAATTTGCTGGGAAAGGACACTAAAGAATTGTATAAGAATAGGAGTGCATCAACAGAGGCTTTATCAGAGAGTGGACAACATATATTTGTGACAGTTGTATAGAAAAGGGAGCAAAAGGATTGATAACAAATCAAGGCAATGCAGACTCACCAGTAGAAAATGCGAGTACAATCATGAAGAGCACACATTTTCTGACAGCAGTGAAGACGATGAATTTCCACAACTGCCAAAAGAAGCCAAGGGTAAGGATGTGGGGGCAAAATACTTGGAAATTTGCTGGCAAAGCAAATGAATTGTATAAAAATAGGAAATCATTCAGCGTCAATGATTTGTTTCAGTATAACAGGGGCCGCGGAACAGTTTTCAAAGTGGGGGGGGGGGGGGCTGAGCCAAAAGTGGGGGGGGGGGGGCTGACCATGCAAAAAATCACAATCATATGGTCATTTTTACGATTTTGTACATGGTTTTGGAAAAAAGTGGGGGGGGGGGGCTGAAGCCCCTCCAGCCCCCCCGCTTCCGCGGCCCCTGTATAACCCAAGGCAGTGGTAGAATCAAAGGCCTGATGAACTTTTGATATTTTTGTGTGAACTCTGTAACATCAGTCTCAACAGCATAACTGACAAACAAACATATCTACTTGCAAAGGCTGTGGGACAGCTCTACACTGTTCGTAATCTGCAAGTAGTTCTCCCCCTCTCTATGTGAGAGAACATTGTTATATATTCTTTCACAAGTAGTCAACTGGGTGCTAACCTGATGAATCACATTTACAGGTTCTTATAGAAGATTGATATGATGCTTAGACTCATCAGCCGACGACCCCATAACAATTCCAGCGGGTAACAGCGGGTGTGTGTTTGAGAATAATCACATTATTGGCAAGATGTACACCATCAAAGGAGATAACAAAGTGCCCACCAGTGTTATGTGTAGTGCTGTCTATATCTGATATGGTAGCGTATGAAGGTTACTGGCTGGAAGTTCATGAATATACATGAGATACGACGTCACATAAGTCTGCTCGGTTCTCGCGCGAGCGCCAATTACAAATTGCTTGGCTTGGACCTAACTATTAGATATTAGGCTAGCGGTATAGCTAGCCGCTTGCACGTGCCAGCCAGCCAACTAAAGATGGATGACTTCCCACATTTTGTTTCTTCAAGAGAAGAGGCTTTGGCTCTGAAGAAGCGATATGAAATAAAATCGGGAATCACATTCGTTAGATCAAACGACTATTCAGCTAATAATGGTAAGACTAAATTAAGACTACAGTTTGCGTTTAACAATATTAACATGATAACTAATTTCAACTTTCAAGAAGTGATACAAAAACAATCTCAGACAGCATCCACTGCCAGAATTGCATTGAAGGAGAATAGGTCTAACGTTAGACTAAACTGTTAGATATTAATAACTTCTAGTGTACTAACGTTAGGCCTAGCCCCTAGGCCAAGTAGTTCTAAGTATAGGGGACCGCGAGTGAATGAATTTTGTCAGCTATAAATGTATGCTGAAATTTGACTAAAAATTTTTCACCATTTTGCCTGTATTTTAATTAGATCTAATCTCTGTAGCTGTTTTGACGGTTGATTCTGCAAACATTTTTGTTTGGTATCATGACATAATCATAGATCCTCTAGAATCTTTAGGTCTAGAAAATTCAATTTCCGAGTGAAATAGTGCAAGAGGAAACAAAAATACAGAACAAATAGGAAATGCTGATGAAAAGTTAACAAAATTAGTGCCAATATGGGAAACTCAAAGTCTGCAAATCTAATCAAATTTTCCAATTCTGACAACCCAATTTTTAATTTGTAGTAGGCCTAGACCTAGATCTAGGCCTAATCATACTTCCTCAGGCTGCATTGCATATTGAAAACAGAAAAAGTTATTGCCTGATTTGACGAGGGTGCTTGACCAAATTATACAGAGCAACTGTGGCTGGATGGTGAATAATTTTTGCAGGATTATAATTTTGACTCTGGACCATCTGATACATTATTCTCAAAGGAAGTAAAACTTAATCTTTTTTAAATAAAAAAAAATGTGAGGTCTTTTCATTAGGCCTAGACCTAGATCTAGGCTTAAGGACGTTCCACAGTTATGTTTGTGCGCATTATTATCTGCGCATAGTTTACACTCTGCGCAGTGACGTCACAATGGATGAATTGGTGATTAATTAGCTGCGGGCATAAGCTGATTTTTCTCATCTTCTGCACTTTAACTGCAGATCCGATGCGTTATTTCATGAAGCTAAAAAATTGAATTATTCCATGGATCATTAAAAAAAAAAAATTCTCTACAATTTCAAAATACTTCACTCTGCAGTGCTGACAAGAATCACGAATATTACCCAGAGTTTGAATAAATGGTAGAGTGGTTTTGATTTTTTCTTCACATAGATACAAAGCATTCGGCGCATTTTTGGTGTTTTAAAAAGCACATTTGCTCTAATAAAAATGCTGATAGTTTAAAAACAAGCACATGAACCCCTATTTTTTAATGTTTCTACCTCTTAGGTATACCTTCCTCTACAACTCTGAAAATTTTGGTGAAAATGACATGGATTTTGAATAAAGTGCCGCATTTATTGTACTTTTGTAGTTTGTTACTGAAATTTCACATGTGTTAGATTGGGAGTTTGTTATCTTTTACGCCATTTTTAAGAACTGACAGTGCTGTTAAACTTAAAATTGCAAACAAATAGCACTATAAATAGATTCTCCATTCTAACGACACAATTATTAACTCTCTTGCGAAATTTGATGACTTTTTCGTGTATTTTGACTGAGTAATAGAGGTTTAAACTCATTGTACTTATCTTGGGCGGTCTAAAAATGCCAAATTCTGTTGAATGCGCAATTCTTAAGAACATCAATTTGGGTGAACTTTGAAGCTCTATAGCAAAAAATCAAGCACATGGACCTATGTTGATTTTTGCATATTTCGAATATTAAGGTTCTAAAGTATCTATGTGCAAAGTTTGGTAAAAATGACATGGATTTCACTTTAACTGTGGAACGTCCTTAAGTAGCTGGGTATAACACTCGCACTGCTGAACCACCTGACCCTGTGTCACTGAGCTAGAGGCATGCACACAAAATACGATTTTAAAAAGAGGATTTTTGTAACAAAACAAATCTCATTCACAGATTAGGCCTAACGTTAGCCCTTGGCCTATGTCATCTACATGTCTGTGTTATGATTATCTTGGCTGTTAGGTTTTTAGGATTTAGAGTTTGTGGTAAAGACTAAGATTGACACCAGCATATAAATAAAATGAAAAGGAGAGTGGTGTTTCATTCCAAGGGTTTCATGGTCTTATCTCTATTGGGAATAATCTTTGTCATGGCATGCAGATGCATTTTCCTCTGCCCTCAGAGAGAGGGCGGGGGAGGGGGATAAGACTGACATTACAAAATCCAAAACAAATAACTTATCATTTCAACATTTATCTCTCACTCTTTAGAGCATGGAGTGAATATTCATTTCATTGATAAGCAAAATGTCATCTGCAACAATGAACACCCGTTCTCCATCGTACATACTGATACCTACGAATGTATGTTTGGAAGGGACTGGCATGCTGCACGAAAACGGAAAATTGCAGTTGAAAAGGAGAAATGCTTACTGGTAAGTTTCTTTTCCTGGTAAGAAAACACACCTAATTGTTTTCAGTGAGTGAAAAATCAATCACAACAGGAAAACAAAAGACATACATGTAATAAAGTAACATGAAACATATGCATTATCTTGTCATTTTTAGACTGCAGTTTTTTAAATAAATGATGCAAAAAATCAAAACGGTATTATCCAACCATGAAACTTCATGATGACAACAATTGTAAAACCCCACACAAGCTCTAGTATATAGCGTTACTGTTATGTATAGCGTCTTCGATAAGGCCATCCATACCCTTCTACGCACCTATCGCAGTACACCACATTCGCTGACCGGAAAGACACCGGCAGAGCTGATGATTGGTCGCAATCTTCGAATGCCTCTTTGCGTTCTCAAGCCTCCCACATCCGCAACCGCTGACACACAGGAGAGAGCAAAAGCTATCGTGGAAAAACAGCAGAAAGCGAAAACCTACTACGACACGAGATCGCGAGCTAAGACGCCAACGTTCTCAGTTGGCCAGTGGGTTTGAATCAAGCGTCCGCAAAACAAGCACAAGCTTGCATCGTGCCTCTCTGCACCCCAGCAAATCATTCGGAAGCTTGGGGACAACGCATTCCTGCTCCAGGACCAGAGTAAGTGGAATGCCAGGTGACTCGTCGCTAGTCGCCTGGGAATACCTACGAAGAGGAATCCTTCCTTTTCCCTACGACGGAAGACTGTGAGTTTGGCAACGAACCCATGGTACGACGTTCGCAGCGCCAACGAAGAGCGCTTTAGATATTTTGAAGATTTTTAATGTTAAAATGAGTATATCTTGGAGACATTTACAGATGCACAGGCTGGATTCAATTAAACACAACGCACTCACACTTCTCTGTCGTTATTGGTTACCATAAAGAACTTAACTCTAAATTTAATAACTCCAACTAAGTCAGTCAGTATAATGTTAATGTTGAAGTTATGATTTTCTCATCTGTATTTATACATGTTTTAAAAAGAGGGGAAAATGTTATGTATAGCGTTCCATAGTTCCACAGTTTCATAATAACGGCTACACTGTAACGTTCATGCTGTATTTCCTCAGTTCCTTATTATTTGAGTCCCCAAACTCTCACCAATTTCATAAACCCCTCAGATGCTCCAGTAGGCCTATATAGCGTTACATTGAATTATCTTTATCTAACTCCATCCAGCCAAGCGGCAGCCAAGCACCCCCTCAGATGCTACAGTAGGCCTATAGAGCGTTACATTGAATTATTTTTATCTAACTCCATCCAGTCAAGCACCTCTCCTTCCAGCCAAGCACCAATTTCATAAACACCTCAGATGCTCCAGTAGGCCTATAAGCGGCAGCCAAGCACCCCCTCAGATGCTACAGTAGGCCTATAGGGCGTTACATTGAATTATTTTTATCTATCTCCATACAGCCAAGCACCTCTCCTTCCAGCCAACCACCAATTTCATAAACCCCACAGAAGCTCTAGTATATAGCATTACTTTGAAATATTTTCTACCTCAACAAAGGATATGCACAAAGAAAGGCAAAACTAAAGCCATTTAAAGCCATCTGGATGTGGACTTCACCTCCACATGAAGAAGGAAGTAACCTGCTTGTATTTTCGACTGACCATGATGATTTTGTTTTTCAAAATACGAGAGATAACTTTCTCAAGCAACCCAAAAAGTATATGATGAACATAATCAGCAAACTGAAGACCTCATAGACAAATGTGTTCAGGAAATGAGAGATGCAGAAAGTGAAAAAGATCTGTGTTGAGTGCGAAGGAGCTAATGATATCGCCTACAGGGTATGTCGTGCTTGCAAAGGCGGTTTGATAAAGCGCCCCGAGCCAGATATCCATCAAGAAGGAGACAAGTCTTTAGACCCACTTCATGCTTTTGAAGAAATGGGTTGTACTGAAAATGGGACAACTGTGACACTGGGTGAACCGGAATTCTTGAATCCCAACAGCTTTGATACCATAGTCACTGTGCTGAGAGGAGAAGAGATGGCAAGAGGCAGTAAGGAGAGGAGAGGGATGTTTGTAGAGTGTGATGGATTGCCCTATACAATCATGAGGAGTCTGATAGACAATGTTTGGTTCTGTAAAAGATGCAAGGAATGTCACTTTGGACAGGACAAACTAGAGGAGCACCCATGCCATCTCATTGGAAAAGCAGATGCCTACAGGGAGTTTTCCTGGGTTGTCTTGGTCTTGGGATTGCTCCACCTGGAGATGAATATTTCCTGATCGCTCTTGAAGCTTAAGTGGGACATATTCATGTCAACCATCGCTTACTGTTTGGGATTCAAATGAGGAAAGACCCAGAAGTACTGCCAAAAAGGATTGGACCACCATAAAAATTCACCATACAGGAAATATGCTACCTTGCGTTTAGCAAGGAATTAGTTACCCCGTATGTTATATCAGCAATAATATACGGCCAACAGTGGAAGGCTACAGGCAATGGCAGGAGGATACAAGCTGTCCAAACTACATGTACATTCAGCAAATGACTCTACACACACTTATCTACACACTCTCATGCTGTTCAAATGTGAAATAACAAAAAATTATCTGAAAACAGAGAATTAAAAAATTTCAATATAAGACAATTGACTCCTAGACATCATGGCAGAGAAAACATCACTTATTAAAGTAAAATTCAATTGGAGGCCGAGGTCACAAATACAATTTTCAAAGCAGTAAAAACGACTGAAAAACCTACTGGAACGAACTGAAGAGGGTTAATTGAGACAAAACTCGGATTGGGGGGGGGGGGGGGCTGCGCTTTGTTCAGTTATTGTGTACAAAGTGAATACGAATTTGTCTATGTCCGATCAATATCAGCGTATGTGATTGATATCTGTTTGCTATTTTGCACTATATTTCTTTGAAATGGATGGTGATGAATCTGTCACCATAGACAAAATCCGTTTATGGAATGTGTCGCGTTTGAAAAGTTTTCTGAGAGACCGAAAGCTAAAGCTTTCTGGGTGCAAAGATGAACTGGTTGCGCCCGTGTTTGCAGCAATGTGTTGCGACGGGGAGTTCAGCGGGGGAGAAGGACCAACAGTACGCTGATCTGCTGTGGCTTCCTGGTGGAAGCAATTTGCCGGACCCACGTCAAATCCAGGATTGGAAGTCGGAGACTTCTTCAATAACGGAATAGCCCGCAACAATGGCGTTTGACATAGGAACATACCTGAGAAACATCGATGATGTGCCCCTAAGGAACAGACTGATAGCATATAGCTACTTTGCCTCTGGGTGGGTTAAGGAAGTTGAGTACCATCCCATCGATGAAGACAGCAAATATTGCTTTTTGCGAACAGAGTGTACCCCTTCTCAAAGGGTAAATAACATACCTTGGAAGGTATGGGTATGTCTGGAAAAGAAGACTGGAGCAGTACAGAGTGCCTCTTGCACATGTTTTGCTGGGTAAGCTGCTTTAGATCTAATTTGAACTATTATTGAGCTTGGTATAATAGACTGTAGCGTAGGAAATTGTTTCACACCCTGTACATGTGTTAGTCTGGAAATTCCATAAAGCACGCTTCCACCAGAAGGCAAAAAAAAAATATATTTCAGTTGACATGCCACACATTTAGGCCTACCTACCTGGGCCTGATGTCTCTCTTTATTTTACATTCAATGTCATATTTGTTTGTTTATGTTTTCCTTAGAACTCTTGCTCTCTCAAAGTTAAGATCATTATGTAAACAAAATTATTTAGTGGCCATATGTGAGAAAGGCACTCATCTAGAGGATGCAGTAAGGAAACATGGGTGCAGTTATGGTCTGGACAGGGAGCCGAGTCAGCTGACTATGAAATCTTCATGCCAGTACTTTGCCTAGATTCAGGGGTAGATGGGGGTGTGCGGGATCAGTCAGTGCGATCTTGTTGTCTACACAAAGAAAGAGATCTGTGTTGCACCAGTGAAGTCTGATGAACAATATTTCATTAAAATGCATCTTATTAAAATTGAACTGCCAAAATTCCTTGTATCCTTACAGAAGTATCTGTACATAATCTTTCAGACAGTACTGCATGTGTACACTTGCATACGGGTCATTCAACCAGGTTGGTTGCTAACACACAGAAATGTACTATGCAAATGTTAATGTTCACAGAAAAATTTGATAAGATATTGCCATGTTTATTTTAATATATAATGTTTCATTCTATTCGATATCATACTTACAGCACATCCAAGCCTTTGGAACATGAGGAATATTTCACTGAGGAATTACTTATTGAAGAATGATATGTGAATTAATGTTGAACTGGACTGTCCCTTGTCTATAATCCCACCTAGACACTCTTATGCTGGTTGAATATATCACATGCATTGCAGCTAGCTATCTCTGAAACTGAACTTGTGAGGGATTCTTCAATGCTATCAATTAAAACAATATCTTTGTTGTCAACCTGCAAGTTGTATATCTTCTTGATTAAGTTGATTAAGCTTGTTATGGATGTGACGTTGTCATCTACCACAAAATTTTCAATATCTTTTGTGTAATTATCATTGAACATTAGATAACTTGAATTGAACTTATAAACATATGCTCTGCTGAACAGAAATACACCCTGGTCAGAAATCACCTAAATCAGAAACCTTTAGTGTCCGCCCAGCAAAGTGTTAAAGGAATACCCATTATCGCTGTGACATTGATATATAAATGTCTCAGTAATATGTCAACAATAACTAATGAATATATACCCTGTCTTAAAATTTCCATGTGAATTTACCCATAGTAGCTAGAATGACCCTATTCACATGGCATTTGGCATTCATTATGTTGGCTCCACTTTCTGCTGTATCTTGGTGTCCCTTGCTTGACCCCAAGATTCTTTCATCTCAAAACAAATGTCCAAAGAGGGTCAAGGGATCCTGTCTGAAAAGATTCTGGTTGTGTAAGTTCCAGACAAGGGGAAAACATGAAAAGGGGCTTTCTTAAGTATTTCTTTATATATATTTTACATAACCAGAATTCTTTAAGTATTTCTTTATACAATTTTATGTAACCCGAAAAATTCTAACATGGCCAACACGGTTGTTTTAGATTTTAGAAAAGGATAAAAGTAGGGGAAAGTGAGAGTTTTGGGAGAAGATTCTCGGGCGCGGCCGAGTGCAGACATAGGAGCTGCTAAGTCCATCATTTTCGAAAACGATATTGTGACTTGTTTCTTAAATCCAGCAGGAAAGAATCAACAGCAACACAACTGTGTTAAGCATTTTTATTCCTGTGCTTCGTACAGCTTAATAGTTGCAGGCGTTTCTCCTAATTAAGACAAAGCAGACCGCATCAGGGGAAGCTTTGTCACATCTTGGTGGCAGCGGTGGGATTGTCCAGAAGCAATTTTATATTGCACCAGTTCATCGAAGCGAGAAAAACATTACATTGACTTGTGAAAGACACAATTTTAATGTTGAATTCAGAGTGAAAAATGCTTTATACAGAGTTAGAACTGATGATGGATGTCAGTTGATAGCAATGTTGAACGATTGATTGAACTAGTAACAACAGTTGGTGACAGAGTTGAGCAGTGAGACTGAGGCAGAACTCTGATAACGACCACAAATACTTTGTGAGCTGAAAGGTTGAATGTCCAAGGTGGTGACAGAGACAGTGGCAGTGGTTAGCAGTAAGACTGAGAGCTGGAAAGCATTGACTGAGGGCTGGAGATCGATCACAGAATGGGAGGAGCAAGATTGGAGCAGCAAAGCAGATCAGAGGTATCGGATTCACTGGTGGAGACAGACAGGAGTGATCAACCAAGACATGAGCTAAGTTTAAATAGAGACTGGTGGTGTGAGTGTGTGGCCATTTAATGAACTTTGAAATGCAAGCTAAGGTTGTTAAATTTCTTTAAGAGGAGAATTCTCCTGGTCGGATTATTTTTAGGGACCATTAATAGGATTGAGAATATAGTAGGATCTTTTAATTGCGTTAATTGAATCACTTTGAGTGACTTGCGACAAATGAAGGTGGCGGAATTGCGTGATAAGTGCAGCGAATTGGGTTTAGTCCATGAAGGGCTCAATAAAACTGAATTGATAGAAATTTTGAAACCGCATGTAGATATCATGGCAGGTTCAGAGGCAGGGAATATAAATTCTCAAAATACTAGTGTGGAGTTAGAAATGATGCAATTGAGTGTTGAGAGAGAAAGAATGCAGCATGAAATGCGTATAGCTGAGACTAGGCGAGCAGAGTTGGAAAAGGGAGAAGATTCTCGGGCGTGGCCAAGTGCAGACATAGGAGCTGCTAAGTCCGTCATTTTTGAATTCAGAGTGAAAAATGCTTTATACAGAGTTAGAACTGATGATGGATGTCAGTTGATAGCAATGTTGAACGATTGATTGAACTAGTAACAACAGTTGGTGACAGAGTTGAGCAGTGAGACTGAGGCAGAACTCTGATAACGACCACAAATACTTTGTGAGCTGAAAGGTTGAATGTCCAAGGTGGTGACAGAGACAGTGGCAGTGGTTAGCAGTAAGACTGAGAGCTGGAAAGCATTGACTGAGGGCTGGAGATCGATCACAGAATGGGAGGAGCAAGATTGGAGCAGCAAAGCAGATCAGAGGTATCGGATTCACTGGTGGAGACAGACAGGAGTGATCAACCAAGACATGAGCTAAGTTTAAATAGAGACTGGTGGTGTGAGTGTGTGGCCATTTAATGAACTTTGAAATGCAAGCTAAGGTTGTTAAATTTCTTTAAGAGGAGAATTCTCCTGGTCGGATTATTTTTAGGGACCATTAATAGGATTGAGAATATAGTAGGATCTTTTAATTGCGTTAATTGAATCACTTTGAGTGACTTGCGACAAATGAAGGTGGCGGAATTGCGTGATAAGTGCAGCGAATTGGGTTTAGTCCATGAAGGGCTCAATAAAACTGAATTGATAGAAATTTTGAAACCGCATGTAGATATCATGGCAGGTTCAGAGGCAGGGAATATAAATTCTCAAAATACTAGTGTGGAGTTAGAAATGATGCAATTGAGTGTTGAGAGAGAAAGAATGCAGCATGAAATGCGTATAGCTGAGACTAGGCGAGCAGAGTTGGAAAAGGGAGAAGATTCTCGGGCGTGGCCAAGTGCAGACATAGGAGCTGCTAAGTCCGTCATTTTCGACAATGATATTGTGACTTGTTTCTTCTCATCGAGTGAACACTTGTAATAAATCCAGCAGGAAAGAATCAACAGCAACACAACTGTGTTAAGCATTTTTATTCCTGTGCTTCGTACAGCTTAAAGGTTGCAGGCGTTTCTCCTAATTAAGACAAAGCAGACCTCATCAGGGGAAGCTTTGTCACAATCGCAACTGCGATTCTTAAATTGGTGACCTCAACATGATCAATGAGAGCAGACTTTCATGTTTTTGCTTTATCACAATGAGTACTGAGCGAAAAGAGGAGACGGGGGTCGCTACTTCGTCAACCACTGACAGACAGCAAGACTCCCATCCAAAATCTAATTTGGTGACGGCTGTATTATTAGAGGTTGCCACCCTTTTGGCCCAGCGACACTGCACTAAGGTTTACCCGGGTAAAGGCAAGAGAATATGTTCGCATATGTATGGTAAGCTTGATACAGGAAGATTACTCCTAAGTGTATGATTTTATAATTTTGCCTCCTGCGACAGATCGTTATGATAAATGTAAGGCCAAACTGATCAAGGGTACAGTTGGAGTCTGAACAGAAGCGGCTCCACCAACTCCTGATTGCTGAGGAGCTGGGAAATAGGATGCCATCACAGCTATTCCTAAAGATGAGACAGCTCTTAGGGGAAAGCTCTTTGGAGGAGAGTATTATGAACACCTTTTCTTGCAAAGACTTTCGGACAATGTGCAGCTGTACATGCTTCCTCCCCCAAGACAACCCCTATAGAGCAACTTTCAGAGATGGATGATAATATATTGAGTTGGCCACCTAGCATATCACAGGCGACTGTCAACCAACTCGCAGAGGATTGTGGTCTTCAGAGGCAAAACGTTCATGTAGTAAGAGCTGTACCAGGTGTGAAGCGCAAGCGGGTACAGAATGCTGGTACCATTGGAAAATAGGCGACAAGGCAAAATGTTGTAAACCTCCATGCACACACCTAAAATCTGACGTCAACTCAAGCAACCCTGACCAGGAGTAGTTGGTGACATGCAGCCCTGGCAGTACACATCCTATTAGTCACCTCTTCTACATAATGAATATCCAAACTGGGACAAAATATCTGACTGATACAGGGGCATCGGTTAGCGTTAAACTGCCAACCAGGAAAGACAGACGCAACAAATCCAAATACCCACTTTATGTGGCTAATCACACTCCTATCAATACCTGTGGAAAAACATGGCAAAGATGCACAACCAGTGCAAAAAAAGTGGTAACATAACATGCAAAGAACAATTGATCACAATCTGTGTGAAATGCTATCAGAAGGATGATGACAATTGATTCACAGTGTAGAACTGCATGAGACTTGCCATTCATAACAATCGGTGGACTTCACCTGCTTTACTCTGTTTGAAATGGAGTTTTCATTTTGGAAGATATTTCTGCAACAATTGTTGTATTGTGATTTTGTTTTCAACACAAAACATTTGTGATGAGTAAAAAGGAAAAAATCAATCTTTTTTATTGCTGTAGTTTTCATGAGACTTGCAAACCATTTCACTTCAACATATGTCCATATCAGCTTATTTATAGTGAAGATAACAGAAAGTACCAAATATTGATAGCACACTATCCATTAGAACTACACACATACCTGAGTTAATTTTACATTTTCCCATAAAGAAAAAAAGGCATAAATAATTCCAGTTTAACATGGGGCTAACTTCAGAAAGAATTCACCTTTTTTAAGAAAAACAAAGTTTTATGAAACAAATTGAAATTTTGAAGAACCAATACAAGTATTTCATTATTCAACATCATTCATGTTATAAAAGAAGAATAAACCTTGCAAAATCCACCATAGTTGTCCTAATTTTCCCCCTCTATCTGTCTATAAAGGCCACCAGTCCACATTAGTGACGCTAATTGTTTCCAGTATAAAGTTGCACAAGCTAAGAATCTCTGTATGAAGACCAACTGTCAAGAGTTGTCAAAAATATTTTTTCCTCTTGAAGAAAATGAACAAGTACTTGTTGAATAATCTTTCTAAAATGACTATCGGTGCCCATTTATAATGGTAATTCATATTGTACAACGCCTACTTAGCTTGTTGTACGCGAGCAAATGGGAGGCTGAATGTCAAACATTCGTACTGTTGCACAAAAGACGTACCATCCAAAATGTACCGTTGCACGGCTTTAGGAGGTGACGTCACAATACGATTCAATTCATTGCGCTCAGTAAAATTGCAGGTGCAATACGCGTATAGCCTGGCCTGCTGGCTAAATGCGCAATGCTGCCCGAGGTGTTCGCTTGTGGGATTTTGCTTTTCGCTTCCATATTTTTGCTCCCTTTTCATAGATTACTGCAGGAAAAACTCTTTGTTTTTTCATAAATTCGCTAAACTCCGAGGCGTTGTACAACACAAATAGCGAATATTCTTATTCGTGCAATGGTGCGAGATTTCGCATTCGGTGAAAGAAAGAAACACTCTATTCAACTCGGCTAACGCCTCGTTGAATAGAGCATCTTTCTTTCACCTCATGCGAAATCTCGCACCATCGCACTCATGCCTATTCGCTATTTGTATACTGTCTGACTTGTTAAAACGAGAAAGCATTGCAGAATCTGTGTAAAATAGGTACCTACTCAAAAGTAGCCAGTTTTTAACTCTCTGATATTCTCAACAGAGAGGCTCATAGCCCATGTTAATGAAAGAAAATCAATATTATTACCATCAAGCACAGTTTGATTGTTTGATATAAATTCGGAACAATATATTAACTCTATACTTCCGTCACCCTACCAGTACCCCACAACAACAAAATATTTTTCATTTATAACACCATAACATAACAAAAATATCCCATTCAGCACTCTGGACTTACACCGCCCTTTTCAAAGCTCAAATTCTTGTTTCAAAAGAAGTTACGAGTTACTATGGTAACCAATCTTGTCCAAAGTGGTACTCTCCTCTCTGGTTGAGTGAATGTGTTAGCTGATACTTTTTCTGATCTTGCATAAAGCCGTTCATGTTCCTGAGATGATGAAAATGTAAAGATATACATTAACAAATTCTGATTTAAAGGGGAATGAAACCCTTGGACTAAGTGGGTTTGTGTGGAAAGAGAAAAATCAAAGAATAAGAACAAAGAAAGTTTGAGAAAGATCGAACAAATAATGAGAAAGTTATGAGCATTTGAATATTGCGATCACTAATGCTATGGAGATCCTCATATTGGCAATGCGACAGATATGTGTGATGTCACATGTGAACAACTTTCCCTTAGATGGACTGTAAAATACCCCCAAAATGTCTCTTTTTGCTCTTTCTTATGGTGATACAAACTCTTTATCCATAATATATTTTTTGAAAATCTGTATTACAAGCCCTCCTATAGAAATAATTAATGATCTACTGATAGATGCAATAAAAGAGGCATTTTAAGTGAAATATATACAAAAGCAATGGGAAAGTGTTCACATGTGATATCACACATCTTTGTCGCATTGCCAAGAGGAGGATCTACATTACAATAATGATCTAAACTTAAAATACTCATAACTTTCTTATTATTCCTTCAATTTTTCTCAAACATTCGTTGATCCGTATCTTTGATTTTTCTGTTTTCACACAAGCTATCTTGTTCCAAAGGTTTCATTTTCCTTTATTCATGTACCACAGTTTCTGTAGATGCTCGATATTTGAAAGAAACAAGTCATGAAACGTCCTGGGGCCTGTAACACAAAGCTTAGCAATCATCACAAAACATATTTTTACAATTGAAAATTAAAATTGATACGATTAATCCCTAACCTTTGTGTTAAGGTCCCTGGTGATAGTTTTTCTGTGATGCAGGCTTATTGCATAAAATGTGACGAATGGCCTGGTAGCCCCCTTCCTACCCCAATGGATACTGGCTTTGCTTGGGGAAACAGAACACTGTCATTTTGTCATTTCACATAGTAATTTTTTTTCTCTCAGAAAGCATGATCTCAAAAATGTGATTTTCTTACCTCATGTAACTGCTTCCTGAGTGAGGCATTATGGGTTACGATGGCAAGTTGAGCCTCAAGATCACGATGAACTGACCTATGACCTGATAAAATAATAAATAATAAGTTTATTTTGTGAAGATTAAAATACAGTACATGAGAAAAATTTTAACGCCATATTTTGAACATATATTTGGTAAGATTACTAAAAGAGTGTTGAAATGGAAACTGAGTAGTTTTTAGAGCTTTATTTCAAGACTAACCTTTGAATTATGATTTTTGTGTCGCAGATGACATGCATGCCAATTTTCTTTGTGATAGCGCATCAACAGCTTAGATGGGGGGGGGGGGGGGCTAATAAGTCAAAATCTACACATGGATGAGAGCAAGAAATGAGGATCAAGTTCTGATTTGAGTAAAATAGGAAAATGAGTTTGTGAAATCTTTTGTATGATCCTGCTATGAAGGTGCCACTTATCAAAAATATAAAAAATAAAGAGCATTGACTGTCCAATGTGTGATGATCATTGATATTGTTTAGATCATATCGAGCGTTGTAGTCTAGCGGTTCAAACTCTTGCCTTCGAAACAGAGGATCACAGGTTCGAATCCCAGCCAAGGCATGATTTCCTTCAGCAAGAGATTAATCCCCATTTATTCTATATCAAACCCAGGTGAGGTGAATGGTACCTGGCAGGATTGATTCCTTCAATGCACCAAGCACTTTTAGCAGATAGAGCTAAACTTTGGGTATATAGTGTGCCATTGAATATGCAACTAGATAATCATATATGCTATGTTTTATTTTTCATCATTACTCACCAAAGTTTGGAGATCCAATGAGAGTAAGAGAAGGGTGACTCTCTTCAGGAAGATAATACCACAAACCTGTGAGGAAAACAACATTAATCAGAATTTCAAGGGTGTGTGAGGATTGAGAATTCATTTCAATTTATGAAATCAGCATTTGCTTCAAGGGGCAACACCCTCTCATCCAAAAAAGTGGCAAACTGGTAATGCCAAAAGGACAACAAAAAATGAAATAGAATTCGGCGGGTATCAAAAGCATTTTCCAAACCTTTAACATGGAATGTCCAAGCATCTCTGTAATACTCATATAGTGTTATCCTACGCTGCTGTTGACACTGGTTGATAGCTTTGAAGAACTGGCTAGCGATAAAGGTATACGAGTCAGGGACGTATCCTGATATTCCACGGGAGCCATAGAATCCATTGACCTGTGAAGGAGATTAGTGATAAAAACATATGATACCTGCCACCCTAAAACCTGCCATAAGTCACCCAAAGTGAATTTTGAGATTTTTATTGAGCTTTAAAAAGCACATCCTAAACTGTAAAATGATATATAACTTGTTAAAATTGATCCGACAATAACACAAGTACTTGACTGAATGTACAAAAATTCAGCGAAAGCTTCAAAGAAAAAGGAGGAAACAAGGATTGGAGTTTGGAGTTCACTTCAGTATGAGATGTGCACACTGAATAATCTCAGTGAAATTCCAAGCTGCCCACGAAAAAATGGTGTAAAAGATTTTCTTATATGGACACTAGTTTTTGTATTCAAGTGTATCAAAGGAACCGTTTTGCCTCCTCTTGCCAATATGTTTGAAACTAATTCTATGATTCACAAATATAACACTCGAAATAGTAAAAAATTACATATCTGGAATATTGATAAGCAGTATATGCAAAAAACAGTTAGATATACAGGGCCCACAGTATGGAACTCATTACCAACTTCGATTACGGAGAATGTCTTTTTGAATACTTTCAAAAAAAATCTTAAAGTTTATTTGTTGTCATATTAATTTTATTTCAATTTAGATTTTAACCTATATTAATTTTGAATTCTACCTGAGAGAGAGATGGGGGTAGGGGGGTGGGAAGGGGGCAGGTGGGGATAGGGGGATGGGGGCAGGTGGGGATAGGGGGGTGGGGACAGGGGGCAGGTGGGGATAGGGGGCAAGACGTTGAATTCAAATACATGCGCCATCTAATATTGTTATCATTATTATATTTGTATTTTGCTAACTTTTGGACTCCTGCCATTTACAAGCTTTTTCAAAAAAGCTTTCTACAGGTGTTCCATTTTCCATTTATTTCTATTACTTACAATATTAATTTACTATGCTTATGTATTTGATCTATTTTTGTATATACATGTGTATTTCAAATGTACATATTTTGTTGTTTTTTAATGGAAAAGAATAAATGAATTGAATTGAATTGAATTGAAAAAATTGAATAGTTCACCAGAGTTTTGATTTTGATTTGATTTATTGTTTTCTTCTGCATTCATAACATTGGTATCCAATACAATTTTCATTACGTAACAAACATAATACATTTGTAATTTATTTTGGTATGAATCATAAAGAAAAAAAATAAATAAAAGTCGTTCTAAACAAATATGATCTACTACCAACAAAGAAAATTTAACATTTACAATTTGCAGGAGAAGGATTGTCATTATAAGCAGATTGCTTGAAAAAAATGACAACCCCGGAATAAAACTCATGAAATTAATTCATACATTTATAAAGCAGAATGGAAATGTTATTTTGTTCATAATTTTATAATGATGAAGATGGAGATGGTATGAATGAGGATGGTGATAATGGTGAAAATGAAGGCCATGATGGAGATGGAGTTGATGATGATGATGGTGGTGGTCATGGGAGAGTGTTTGGTGATGATTAAATCACAGGGAAAGTGATTTAATGATTAACTGAAATACTGACACAGAAAACTTACTTTAAATATTCTGATAATATTGAGGATTTTATCTTGTGAAAAATTGGTTCTTTTATTAACCAAAATTTAGTCACAGCAAGGTTGGTTGGCGTTGTTGCCTTTGAACTCCTAATAACAGCTTATAATCGAGAAAGATAAAACCATGCTAATTTAGTATTTTCATAGCCTCACTTTATTTCTCTACCCCTCTCTAACCCCTTTCTTGCCCTCTATATTAATATTTTGTGTGGATAGAGAGCAATAAGGTAATAGTATCATCTTTTAGCAACAACCATTAAAACTTTCACTGTGTTTGTATTTTCAATTTTAAATTCATTTAACTTTGCAATTAAAATAAATGGACATTTTTTAATACATTCAAATGTATATACATGAAAATTTAAAATCAGTTCATGGGAATCATATTTTTAATGTAAAATTTGTAGTATTAGTCTTAAAACTTCCAAATGTATGTAATTAACCAAAATTGAATTGAATTGAATAACAGGTAATAATCTGGCAATACAAAAAAGATTACATGGCAAAGCTGGTTATGGCCAGAAAGAAACTACCCTCATGTGGTGGGTCGTATAAAGATACTTACCTGAGGAGAAGCCATCAGCATTTCAAAGGTAGCATTGGACTGCAAGATGGTATCCATGTACTGTGATGTGAGATTGAAGTACCCTGATGCTAAGTAGCACACTGCTGCAGGATCACCTTCTCCAAGCAGCTGTATAGTAACCTCCTGGTCTACTATTATACCTAGAGGACCCATCTGAACCAAAGGATAAATCACAGTGTCAGCCTCCTTGATGTTTTTGACCTGATCCTCAAGGCCTTTCATTTCCGTTGTTGTTCTTGAGTCATCTGAAGTTTTTTGCATGGTATTTGTTCCATATTGAGTATCGTGCCCCCCGACGTGTATGGCTTCCTCATCCTGCAGGTGAACTTTGACCTGATCCACCGTTTCCTCGACAGAATCACTTTCAGTTCTACCCTGTCTCGGATGACCATGGAAACTGTCTCCCTGAGATTCTCCTGAACTGCTCGCTTGTTCTCTGTCAGAGTGCTTAGTTCTAATACTCGCCGATTCATCATATATATAATGCACACCTCTTGACTCTTGAGCTACTAAAAGACTTCCTAATGGAGCCTGTTCTTGATAGCTTTGGTCAGTTCTTGATTCTTGGAGACTGTCCGTTGTACGATTGCTTTCACTCCCTTCTATGACTGTCCTCTGCCATGTTCTTAGTGACTCTGAGCTATGGCTATCATCTTGGGATTCTAGAACATTCTGTATTTTGTTGAATGCTCTCAACTTAAATTCCTCAAAATCTCCTAAAATAAGAAAATCAAGTGATACAAATGATATTAAGATAGAAAAGGAACTGTTTCATTAGTATTCGTTTCTGAAGAAAATTTAAACCAATTACAACCTTCAATCACAGAATTTTAAATAAATCATGCAATATCAGAATATTTGAGGAAGAAAAGTGAGAAGAGTATTTTAAACGTGACATCTGACGAGTTGTCAAAACAACAACTTTCTTTACTTTTGATTGGCTAAGAAGCGTGCCCAACCATTACAATTGTGACTGTCAGATAAAACAGACTCTGTGAGATAAATATTTAAGAAGTCTTTTCATAAAATGCTCCAATATATATAACAATACATCAAGAAATAGAAAGAAAATCTCACCTTCAAATGGGTGAATGCTGTTGGCTGAATAGAGACTTAATGAATTATCTGGATGGAGTTGGAAAGACAGAGAGCCGACAGCAAGGACCAGTTTGTTGAAGAAGTTTACTAACTCAGGACAGTTCCTGATAAGGATGCAACGGTCTTGTCTGTTGGTGAAATACATCTCACTTAAATTGGCCCTGCAAAATAAGACAACAAAACTGTGATACAAATAGCCATTGAGTGACATTCAGTCTGTTCATCAGGGCCCCGTCTTACAAAGAGTTACGGTTGATCTGATCAATCGTAACTCTATGAAAATCTTTCAGTGTCATAATTTTTTTCTACGAAAAATTTGCACAATGTCCTTTGAATGCAAAGAGAAGGGCATTGAATTTTCAAGAAAACAATGAATGCATGAATATACATCATAGCTAGAAAATATTTTGAACAAACATGCATAATAGATGTTGATGTTGCTGGCTGTCCATAGTTGTGATTGATCGGATCAATCGTAACTCTTTGTAAAATGGGGCCCAGAAATGTTATATGGCATACATGTATGTGACCAGCCACCCCCAGACCAACAATTCAAGAGGGAGGGTTCTCTGTAAGTAATTTGGTTGTCAAAAAGCAAAAATTAAAAATTGGCCTATCTGAGAGTGTAATTCTTCTTCTTCTTCTTCATATTGTAAAAATTCAAAGTTGTGAAGTTGAGTAAAAGAGCACATGCAAGAGTTTTATTGACATTACTTTTGTGCGGACTGCCTGGAAGTTTCACCTAGTTTGCACGTCTCATGTTTACGTGAACCCCGAACTTCAACCCTTATTTTCTCCTTGTGTTTTGAAGTCCTTGCAGAATTCTTTGTGCATTCAATCAAGTACTTGTCAATCAAGCTCAGCAATTGATCCTGAAGCTAATTTCTATGATTGATAATACACAACAATCAATGCAATCAAGTGTAGAAATCAGTCTCATGATCAATTGTTAAAGGTCAAGTCCACCCCAGAAAAAAGTTGATTTGAACAAAATATAGAAAAATCAAACAAGAATAATGTTGAAAACGTCATCAAAATAGGATAGAAAATAAGAGAGTCGATGATGTCACTCACCCACTATTTCTTTTGTTTTTTATTGTTTAAATTATACAATATTTCATTTTTTTACGGATTTGAAAATTATGACCATCTTGTGTGAACCACAAAATTTTTAAACATAGAATTCTACATGTTCAGGGAGAATGAAAAATTTTCTGCATGACAATGAGGAGAAAATTCAAATATTATATTTCATATAATAAAATACAGAAGAAATAGTGAGTGGGTGATGTCATTGGTCCCCTCATTTGCATACTGACCATACTGATCCGATTTTGATGAAATTTGTTATCCTTGTTTGATTTTTCTCTTTCTATTCAAATCATCTTTTTGTTGGGGTGGACTTGTCCTTTAAACATTAAATTACGAATCCCAAACATGCATACGCACCCTGACATAAGTAAATTATCATCAAAGGTGTAGACTTTGAGATGGGAGAGACCGATGGCCTCGTTGAATCTTTCAGGGATAAGAGCCTTCTTTACCCCCCTAAGCTCAGGGGTGTGGTAGAGAGATACCGTTACTCGATCCCTGAATTCCTTCAAGAGCGGTTGCAGCATGGTGCGGGAGTTCTTCGCTCCTCGCGATCCTCGGACACAGTCCAGATGGACGTGAACACACAGGTCGTCCCCTTCACTCTCAGCTCTCTCACACGCATCACGTAGTGATTTCACCTGCAAGATTAGTGCAACTTTAATCTTTAATATCTTAAAATTGAAGGTATTTAATTGTCCATTGTTATCAAAGCAGATAACAACTTTATTTTTGTCACATGGTAAATATGTTTATCAACCACCAATGCAATATTACATGTAACTAATAACTAAAACTGAAATCAAACAGATTTGATTTGAATCAATAGAATAATTTTTGAGGCAAACAATTCATCCTTATATTTAGAGATTATTAGAGATTTCTTTTTTAATATGAACATTTTGAAAGCATTACAATGATCCATGTTAAGTTCACAAACTGTCTTATGGTGTATCATAAAATAAAATGTAGCTGTATACCTGTATAAATAAAAACAAAACAAAAGAAAGTTGCCTCCAAATGATAACACTGGTATTTCTTTTAATATAGAAATAAGAGAATTTCATGAACAGCCAAATTTTTCCAAATATTTAAGGATAAAAGATTGGAAAATGCCATTGGTTACACATTTCAGCAAATTCTTTCATCAGTTAAATAATTCATGATCTGAACCAAAGCATTTTAAAAATGCATTTGTTTCAATCTTTTCAGTGTACTTAAATGACAGGTATTAACTTACCACATGGTAATCTTTTATAATGGTTAAATGATACTAGATCTATACGTACCAGTTCTGCTTCCATAGGTCCATCACCAAGGTAAAGAGATGCTAAAACAATGCTCTTCTTTGAAAAACCAATATTATCCTAGTCAAAACAAATGATAGAATATTGAATATTGGTTATATAGCCAAAGAAATATGAGATGTCAAAAAAAGGGAGATGATAGTCATTCTTGTTTATAAAGGGGTGAACAATATCATTAAGTAATAAAAGCTCCTTCAAATCACATCCAACAATGTTTACTCCATCACTAATAATCTTTATTTACTCCAGTAGTACAAAAAGATACAAATTGTAACAAAATCAATAATGATAATAATAGCAATGATGATAACAGTAATTCGCAATAGTATGGCTGCCCCTTTTGGTTCTTGGCTGAATCTTGGCACAACAAATTTCATTAAATCTTTTCATTTAATTTCAGACGATTTATGCACAGAAAAAATGGCTGTAAATGTGAAAATATATTTTTGTTTACGGACTCTATGTGGGATCAGTTGTGTCCAAAAAGCTGGTATTAATAATTTCCTTTATTGTACATGTATTTATAATACTGTTTGAAAAAAATCACATGGCATTTCTTTGTTTATCATGCAAAACCTGGAGGAGAACCATAATGCCCCCCCCCACCCCAGGATTATTATTGCATAGTCTCAAAAGATTGATCACTTTACATACGTGACCTGCCACCCAAAAATCAATAAGTTGCCAGGAAAGAATCTGTAGTCATTCGGTTTTCAAAAGGTAAAAATTGGAAAATTAGCTTATCTAAACGAGTAATTTTCCCTCGTACTGTCAAATTGAAATTGTTAAATATAATAAAATACCGAATGTAGGATTTTTTTATGCATCATTTTTTCCCCAAAATACTTGGAAGTTTCACCGAAATTGGATAGTGTGCACATCTAATACTTGAGTGAACTTCAAACTTTATACCTTGTTTTCTGCTAATCTTTTGAAGCTACATGTATCCATGAATTTCTTCTAACTTCAACCAAGTACTTGAGTGGCTTAATGTTGAGCAATTTTGACAATTATATACCGTAACATATTTAAGCTTACTGTGTTCCTTTTCAAGCTCATTCAAAATCTCAAATTAGAAACAAACCTTAATTGCATTGTAGAATTCTGATGGCTCCTGTAGGATTGTTATTTGATCTCCATTGACTCTGAATTCAGGGGCTCTCAGTTTGAGCCACTGGAACGGAAGTCGATGAATCCCATCAGGATGCCTGGAAGACTGTCTAGCTTGGCTCATGTTGAACGTAGAGTATGCCACTCCGATCACAAAATGTTTGGTCAGCGAATGCTTGAATTTCACCAAACTTCTCATCTGCTTGATCAACAAACAATGCATGGCACTACTTTCCTGTATGGCATCAGGTCGTCAATCTAATTTTGAAAAGCATTAGGTAAGATTTTACCAAATTTGTGAGTATAGAAAACAGTAAAAACAATAAATATACAGAGTAAACAAAATTTTGACATTTTCGGCTCCTATAATTTCAACACTAAATTGCCAATTCGTCTACTGCCAACTCGTCCACTCACCACATGGTCTAATTTCATTTAGTCTAATGCCATTCCGTCCATCAACATTGGTCCAATCATCACTTTGTCTATGACCATTTCGTCTCATAACCAATTGGTCTAATATCCATTAAATTTTTATTCATTTTGCACAATTAAACACTTGGTCCAATTAGACCAAATGGTATATGGACTAAATGGCTATTGGACCAACTGGTTGTAAGACAGAATGGCATTAGACTATTAATGAAAGTAGACCATGTGGTGAGTGGACGAACTGATAGTAGACCAAATGATATTTGACGAGTTGGCAATTGGATGGATTGGCATGAGACGAATTGGAAATAAACCATTTTAACACAGAGTTAGACCATGGCCTAAGTTAAACCGGGCTTCAGGATACGGGTCATAGAGTCTTGCATCATTGGTGAAAGAAGTGTTCTCTTTAACCCTAACTAGGCCGGGCTTTTTTGGCTGTTCTGTGGCCGGGGGGGGGGGGGGGTTGATTCAACCCCCCCCTGAGATCTCGGCCGCCGATCGCGTGAGCGCCGCAAAAATGTGCACGCTGGTAGTGTGCGATGTAATCTACAAGGCTGTATGGTAAAATTTTCCAAAATAATGAGATTTTATTTTATATGAATTAATTATGCTAATTTATGCATAAATCATACTTTTTGCTCTAATTCACTAAATAAAGCTCCTAGAATGCTAATTTTTGGTAAAAATATTCTTTGTAGCATTCTTAACAATCGCAATCGAAAAAAACTTCGGTTTGGAAATCAATTTCTTATGTATTTTATTGTTTTATGAATTTCTTATGTATTTCATTGTTTTTCAACCTTTTGTTTTTCTTTGTTTATTTTACCAGATTTATTGTACAACCTTTTTGAAGCATAATTATGCTAAAATCAATTGATTTCAGCTGTTTAAAGTAAAAATAATCATATCTTTATGAATAAGATGAGAAAACTCAATTTGCATTGACTTTGTACACAAAATCACGTTTTGGAACAATTTTTGGTCTGACATGCACTTATGAAATGTTGCGCAATTTTGGAACCGCGTACCCGGGCGTCGTAAATTTGGTCTCAAAAGATGCGCGAGACTTAAAAGTATAAACTCTGCGAGTGGCGCGGTCAAAAAATTTCGCGCGGCGGAATGATCGCAGAAAATGTTGAGGGGGGGTTGAATCAACCCCCCCCCCGGTCATTTTAGGGTTAAAAAGCTCTGGGCTGGGACAAGTTCTATATGTATTCACACATTTTTTTTCTATCAAAGAAAAGATGTAGAAACATTCCTTACTTTGTATTCAAAATAACCTCCTACATTTACATTTTTTTTTTTACAAATCAGCACTGAGGCTGTTAAATGTAAGTTGCATATTAGACATACTGAATGCCAATTTTCCTTATTTATTTATGAAAAAGAACTTGGAATCATGAATTAATGGGCAATGTTTTCAAAATGATGGAGTCAAGAATTGATGCAAATGCAAACTTTTTATGCATATTTTTATATTCAGTGAAAAAATAGGGACGGTTACCCCCATGTTCACTGGGTCAACTATCTTGAGCTCTGCTGGAAGCAACAACTCCTTTTAAGTACCGACCCATGGGTACTATCCTTTCAATAGTGTGAGTGAGACTACTCAGTCTAGTTTGGAAACCATGGAGGGTGAACTGTAATTCCCTGCAGCCCCATTCCCTTCATTTTGATTGTGATGCAGACTCTTCCAACAAACAGACACGGATGCCTATTGCCTAAATCTGTTAAATTGAATAAGCTTTAACATAGCAGGGAATGGGGATATATAGAAGGCTTCTGAAAATCCCCAAGGCTCTTGTTAGCACTTCGAGGATAAAATACCCTGAGTCCTGTGTAACTACAACAAGCCAAACTTTTAAGAAAATTGAGGTAAGAAAGACATCTTTAATTTTGGGCGTCCACACATAGGGCCTAATGCAGACTGTAAAAAAAAATTAACAAACACAAGAAAACTGGTGACAAATCATGATAAAGCCAGTTTCCTCAATTTTTTTTTCATGACATGGAAAAGAACATGCCTTCATGGAAATGAAATTGAAATTGATTTGATGAATACATGTAACTGAATGAATAATCAATGTAAGTGGAAACTTTATTTTGTTTCCTTTTCTATCTGGAAAATTGTGTTCTGTGATTTAAATTCATATCAATGACACTACAAGGGTAAGACTAGGCACTAAAATTATTTTACATGTAAATCGATGCAAAGCATTACGCGAAGTCGGTAAAGCGTCCATTCTTTTTATTGTATAGACTTTGATAAAATGTTTGTTGACACACGAACAAAGGCTCTCACTGCTGGCTTCGTTCAAGGCACGTAGAATTTTCTAATTTTGTTTCATCGCTTCGAATGTTTTCCAACAAGGGTTATCATCAGTAATAATTATCTAAAAGTATGTTTTTAAGTTATTGCATTTATTGGTGTCTATATCTTATCAAACAATCATAAGAATTGTGCATTTGATGAATTTACTTAGACATAGATCTAGCTATAAAATACCGACGAGCTGAATTAAGGTTGTGAATTGTATTAGCGCCACCATCAAGCTTCTTTTATATCCGTGGAAGAGACATGTGAAGCACCTTTCCAGGCCGAGGTAAGCAATTTTGCTCTTTTTAATGTGCTTTTTATATAAAAAATAATGAAAAAATGAATAACTGAAAGATACTCAACGGAAAAAGCCCCAGTGAATAGCGGAACGAGTTTCGGCAAAGATTATTCATGTTATGAAGCGATGTTAACCGACAAATCCAAAATACATTGTGAAATCATGTTCGTAGTGCGAGGTTTGTATAGCATACTAACCTCCGCAATATGTGTGAGTACTCTGATTCTGAATTTTCACCCCCCAAAAAACACTCCTAGTACCAATGAGGTCCAAACATTACATGTATGGACCTCATAGGCGACATCAGTAGTATTTTTGGTTAGAAATCTCTGAGAACAGGATATTTATATATTATATCACAAGTACAAGCTATATTCCTTTCTCTTATTTAAATTATAATTTTATAGTGTAAATGCATCGTTAGCAACAACAAAAAAATGAAAGAAATGAAGGGGAACTTACATTTTCACGGCTTTTTCCTGATTTTCTGGGCAGTTGCTCTTCACTTCTGACTCGCGATCGAAGCTGATATGAAGATCACGTGATTCGCGTTCTCGTCAGCTGATCGGTTGGTTATTCTTTTCGTCAGACGTTAATAATATATATTTTATAATGCTAGCATTCATCGCTAATTTAGGTGAAAGAGATTGAAGTTAAACAGCGCCAGGTCGGAATCATAATTATTTTGGAAGAGTGTATTTATACACTCGATCTCATACCTGACGTAGACGGCGCTATTCAACAAATTCTTCAATATAAAAAATAAAACAGAAAGAACGCCTTGAACACATGCCAAAATGCCTAACGATTTCTCCGCGGCATTAACAACTATCGTAAAGGGCGCTCCATTTATTAATAAAGATGGACGTATAGCTGTCTATGGCGACAAAATTTGCCGCAAATATTTACGAAGAATTGTGAGAAATGGTCTGAAAATGCAACAAAAGAACCGGTGAGTACCGATTAAACATTATCAATTTATTTAATAGAACATATTTCATGACTACAATTTAAAAATTTCTAGATAATATTGCTTAGTTCTAAGCTAGGGTGGCCCAAATGCGCGTGAGTGGAGTCCCAGTTTATTAGCACGGGTAAGTATTGGGGTGTCGCCACTCCTAGTACCAATGAGGTCCAAACATTAGCATGTATGGACCTCATAGGCGACAATGCGTTAAAAACAGGTTAGAACTTCTAACCGTACTGTTTCCTGCACCCAAGTATGATATTACTCCCAAAATATGAGTTTTGTCCTCGTTTGTTTATCATTTATTAAAAGATTGCCCATTAAATATATTCCTATTCCTAATTTGAATTTAATAAAATAAAGGGAAACTTACATTTGAGTCATTTTTCGATCTTTTTTTGGCAGTCAGTCCGGTCACCGTCGAGTGTGATCAAAGCGGTATGAAGCTGATTTTCAGATCACGTGATACGTGTGGTCATCACCTGATCAATCGACTATCCTTTTTTAAAGACCGCAACAATTATAAATTTTATTATAAAATATATATAGAATAAATTATTGCATAATATTATGTATATTTCTACAATTAAAAAATATTTTGTGATATAAATTTAATATTTGACGTAAAAATCGCTATTGAACAAAATATTTATTAAAAAATAAAAAATAAAACAAAATAAAAAAGCCTTGGACACAGTGCAAAAAACCTAACGATTTGGCCGCGTTGTTAACAACTATCGTAAGGGGCGCTTTATTTATAAATAAAAAAAAATGTACAGCTGTCTACCGCGACGTGGTTTGTCGCAAGATTTGGGACAAATCCGTGGGAATTCTGGAGAAAATACATCAAAAGAACTGGTGAGTACCGTTTAAACATTATCAAATTACTAAATAGATTATACATACCTTGTAGATTTAGTTTTTTAGGTGATATTAGTGCTTAGTTCTAAGCTAGGGAGGCCCAAACGCGCGTGAGCGGAGTCCCACTTTATTAACACGGGTAAGTATTGCGGTGTCGCCTAGAGTGGGTGTCGCCTAGGCCCTAGAGCAGTAGACACAAAGAAGAATTGTACAGGAAACCCGCGCATGCGCAGTACGCTCGTTCGATCGCCAGCGTAGTGCGTGACGTCATGTTTCATTCACAAATCTTGAGCTGTGATCTCATTGGGTGTTTTGGCTCTCATTTGCATATTTTCCCATAATACAAAACCTATGTAGTGCGAGAATTTTCTCTGCGAACCACCGATCAACCTCATACTAAACACGACGTATTTCCTTCAAGATTTCGAGTTGAAAATCTCATTTTCTTCATACGGTGTAGCTACATTACCTCAGAAAATCTGATGATATTTTGCGGACTTCTCGTCATTTGGTAAGTCATATTTTTGAAGATATTTACCGTCGAGAAGTGAAAATCGCACGACTGTGTTCGTTGTTTACTGTGTGTCAATGTGTGCAAAGTGTATGTGAGCGACATGTATTGGTACAGAGCGACATACGGAAAACCGTCTACACCGAGGTTTATTTTGTGAACTGTTTTGCGGTGGTGTTTGTGCTTAGTCCGCAATGGTGTATATAAAGCATGGCGTACGTTGTGTTGTGATCGGGCTTCGCTCGGTTGTTCGTGCATGGTTCGTGAATGGCTGTGGAATGTGTGTGAGCTCGGCCATGCGGCCTTGGGGCGTGTATGTAATGAATGGCAGCTGCACCTGTTGTTGTGTATGGCTCTGAAATTGAAGCTCTGCTTGTATTAATGGAATGGCGAATATCATACTCGTAGTATTTTAGGAATATAAGTTTGGGCATTTTATTTGTTGGAACTTTCGCGATACTGATTTAACTTCTAAAACTGGACACTGTTTTTATTTTTTTCGGTAAGGCCAGGGACAGTCAATCGTCAATGGAATTTTTGAGACATGATGATATCAATAATTAGACCCTAAAATACAGGAAATTGAATTGAAAAATAATGCAAATTATAATCACTGAAGTGCAGAAATGTACCAAGTTGATATGGATGGAGATTGATTTTGATTTTGTTTCCTTCAGTATTTGTTTTGCAAAAATCATAAATATTTTCCTGCCCTGTTCTTTTTCTTATCTATTTTCTTTTTAAATCTTTGAATGACCAATTATGACATTAGCAATAACTCAAAAGTTAAAACTATGGTCTATTTTCATTGTATAATTTACAGCATATAATCCGAAGATGACTGACTGACACTGCTTGAAAGACTGTTGTTCACAAGACCCAAACGGTGCAAAGGTCGAGAGCTACAAGTTCATATCGCATTTTACAACTGCTCAAGAAGGTGAAGGATTGGGGATCACTAAATCAAGACGATATAAAAACAATTTTATTGTCTTATGAGATAATCTTTCAACTTTATTTTTACTTAAAATTGAATAAGTGAATAATTTAAAAAAGTTATGAATATGATGCTGAGAAGGGTCGAAAAACAGTTTCTGTTAACAATGATGCACTGTAAAATGCTATTTATATGTATGGTCATAATATTCTTGTGATTTATTTGTAATTAATTTATGTATTATGTTGTTTCATTGTTAAAATATAATTCAAACAACGTTGTTTAATATGTGAATTGCATAGTAGTTGTTTAAACATTTTAAGTGTTTAACAACTTTATAAACAACAAAGTTTTATAAACTCTAATATTTAATTATCAATAAATAAAGCATGATTGTTTCAGATTTTAAACACTTTATTAAACTGTTTAAACTACTATGGGATTCATGTAGTAAACAGCATTGTTTGAATTATTATCATATGCTCAATAAATTCTTATGCATTAAATTTGCCTTTAATAAGAGTTTCCAGTTCAGTATGAATTATTAAAAACATGGAATTCTGGAAGGACATTCACTTTCACGGAATATAGTAAAACGCTGTTTTAACTAAAAATTATCATGAAAAGAATAATGAAAATCATCAAGATAAATCAAAGCCAAACTGTAAAGTGTAAGCAAACCCTATATCATGATTTCTTTTAATAAAGATTTTAACAATTTGCAACTGCATCAACTTTACTATTTTAATGTCAGTTTATTACACCAGTCACATTTCCCCTATACGGCGGCCGTACGGCAAGTCGAAAACGGCAGTTTAACATTATTTTGTACCAGTGTTGTATACATAGTTTGAAAGAAATGAATAAAACGGCTGTTTTCGACTCGCTGTACGACCGCCGTAGAGCAAATGTGACTACTAAGGACGTCAAATTTTATAGAACATATTTTAATAGAAAACTGGAAAGGATTGATATTAAGTCCAACGAAATTACTTAAAGCCAGATTTATTCTCAAATTGATCAATAAATTTACCCCATACTTTCTACATCTTTTGAAATTGTGATTTAATTTTCTGAATGCGTGTTTGGTTCTGTCAACCATTGTTTTTCATGTCGATGACAGACTCGTACCTCGGTCACATTTGCCGCACGGCTACATGTAGTCGAAAACAGTATTTTTATTCATTTTTATATTGTACATAATCTTACATGTATAATGTAGCTGGTACAAAAACAATATTAAAACGACTGTTTCGACTCGCCGTACGGCCGCCGTAGAGCAAATGTGACCGAGGTGTAAGGACCATAGCCCCTCGGTCCGTGAAATCCCAAGATGAATTGTTTGCAGGCCTTCAAATAATTAATGGACATCTGCATTCATTAGACGGGGTCCCAAACTTCTCTGTAATACATTAAATGTTTTTCAATTTCGGATAAAATATAACTTTCATAATTAATAGCTTCCTGTTAAAGTTTATGATTCGTATCCAATTATTTTCTTTTTTAATATGAATTAAAAGTATTTACATTCGTATCAGGAGCGGATCCAGGATTTTTCGAAGGGGGGAGGGCACGTTTTCCCCGAGGAAAAAATTGACAAGCAAAACAAAAAAAATAGAAAAGGGTTTCAACCAAAAATAATTAAGGGGATTTTGGTCTTCACTATCGGAGGGGGGGGGGCGCACGCTTCTGTTTACCACTATTTTTACATTACAAATTTTACTTGTGCCTCTGAATGGTGGGGGGGGGGGGTGCGCACGGGCCGGCTGTGCCCCCCCCCCCCCCGATCCACCGGTGATTTTTATTGTTCTTTGTTCACCCATGATCACGAATGTTTTAATAATGCATACATAATTTTTTAAATATACGATTATAAATGTCTTGTACATGTAAGTAGTTTGACAGGCCTAATTTTTTTGCATACCACACTTATGGAGCTACTGTTGCTACTCTACATCAGCGTGTAGTGTACGAGAGAGAGAAGGGGGGGGGTAGGAGCTAGGGTCGCAAAGAGCGATCGAGCGAAAGAGGAAGGGGTCCAGAAATGAAGAGGGGATGTTGAGATCATGTGTGTGTGTTGGGGGGGGGGGTGTTCGAGGCGAATGTTGTCACTGCTGATCACGATGATGGTTGATAAATCTTCACATCTTAATTTTGGCGATTTGGGAAATGTTTTCTTATACCATGGGTGTGGAGAGGTGAGTGATTCAGTAAATTTCAATAGCAGTTCAGTTTTAAAGTTACAGAAGAGAATTTCACCCTATGACGGGAATTCGGGAAACATCATTTTCAAGCAATACTAATTCGATAACGTGCCATCGGCTTTAGGGCCGAGTGTTCTCGTTCACATTTAAACTTTCATTTCATAAATAGGTACTCTTACAAATTAGGCCGATGCCGTTGTAAAGATAACTATTTGAAGCGTTATTCAAATATAAAATGACAATTTAAATTGAAAAATAATTAATCGAAATTCCCAACGATATTCAAATAAAAATATCAACTTGTGTAGATCTATAGGGATGAACAGACGAAATACAAGCTTTAACGTTTAGACAAATCAATTAACTTGAAATCCATATCATTCGATGAATTGTTCAATTCCATCATATGCTTCATGGAGTCTAATTGTCATACTGTTGAATATGAATTCTTTTGGGATCTATTGAATCACGTACCCCTCCCGATACAAGGTATAGGTTTCCCAATCACCACAGATAACATTACATAACCCATGTGGTATCTTATTTACATTGTTAGGTACTGACGACATCTTCATAAATACATTCACAATTATTTCATGAAATGTCACCATTGCCGTGGCTGTGACATGTTAAAGCCTGAAAGCTATTACATAAAATATTTTGTGCACTTTGATATATTATAGAGGTCAGATATTCTTGTCAACTAATATATACATTCCATATTATGCAACGTGTTTCAAAATGTGTAAGAAAATTACATTACCATCAGCATTCAGATTATTAGTCCATGATTAGAGCAGGGAGATCGGAGTCTACCCTTTTTTGGAATTTCTATTTTTTCAGCACATCGAAGTGAGGAAAAAAACACCAAAACAATGACATCACGTTGAGACCCTATACAATATTGGTATTAATGATAACCAATTATTGTAAATTTAGGACTGAGGGTATTGGGAGAGATCGAGAGTATTTCATTTTCCAATAAAATACAAAAGTAGAATATTTTCATGAACATGAACGAAATAAACAAAAAGTTAAAAGCTCAATATTTTTATAGAATTGTTCAGTAGAACAATAATACTAGCTGTAATAATGTTGAAAACCTTTCAGTCAATGTTTACATGTGTTTCATCAATCTCAATATATTGACAATGAAAATAAGTTTTTAATACAGAAATATATTTTATATGACTATAGTGAATTTTGAATAATCATTTAGATCGTTGATTAAACCACCTTCCTGAAAACAATCACTTTGATATCTCCTGTAAAATACATTTTAGATAAAAAATATTTTCTGTTAAAATTGATTGCTAAGATTCCTGTCTGAAAAATGATGACACAGCCTAGCTCAAGTAAAAGTGCATAATACAAATATGTTGAATACTCATGACATTGTCCAGCAAAAAGAAAATTGTCAAATAGTTCATGAAAAATGATTGAATTATAAACCAACAATTAAGTCAAATAAAATATGAAAATTATAACACACAATCAGGTCACATTCGTTCTCACTCTCGTAGTTGTGGGGGGGGGGGGTTGGGCGTCCGGACACTATTTTTTAAGGCTTCTTTTTCGTCTTTGCATTACACTGTAAGTATGAATTCAATGGTTGTACTCATCTTGTTCTCTATAATATTTCCTAATATCTTGTACTAAAAATTGAAGAAACTTCGCTTGTAAATTTTTCTATATGACTTTCTAAAAGTGATCGTCCGGACACACAACCTGTCCAGACATACACAGGGTAGACTCATGCTAGTCTAGAAGCACTCCCACACTCCAGACAAAGTGTCACATGAATTCTCGTGAGCACACAAAAAATACAAAATATATGCTCTTATAGAATGTACTGCCTTTTATAGTTCAAACATCCTACAATTACACCCTTTTTGAACATCAAATGATTCTATTAAAAAACAAAGTTAATTTGTAGGACATTAATATACATGCATGAAGTCTGCGCCGAGCATCTAATCAAAAGGCAGTCTATCAGGAAATTCATTTATCGCGGAGGCAACGCAGAATTCAGTACAGACAAGTATACATGTACATTATATATACGCTGTGCACTGCACTGTACTCTATGCAAATACAATTTATGCAAGCGGCCTTCGGCCTTGCGTAACCCGATGAAAACCACATGTTTTGCTTAGACTTCGGACCCTGCCTGCCGAAGTGCCGATATCATCCGAACATGTGCCCGAAATCTACACGCTGGCATCTTTACCCGACAGAGTGTAGTGCTCCGTGAGTCAGCCGATCGCGCGGTGTAAAGATTCTCACACACAGCGCTGGGCGAGGAAGGGAAGAGGGTCGCGCGATCAGCCAATCAGCGTGCAGGGAATCCGTCTACTGTGTGCCTATGGGGAAAGTTCTATGTGGTAGAGGCGCTGGTCCAAAAATTGGGATTGTCCCAGAAAACAAGGATATCCTCATAAACCAAGACAAATCATGTCTTGATAAATTGAGACTGTCCTTGTTTATGGGGACGTTTTTTTTTCACTTCCCCCTACGGGACAAAGACAGCAATTACGGGAATTGAGAGTGCTAAAAATAGATTCAGTGACCTCAATTACCCCCAGTTCACCGTCTATTTTTCATGACTTACTGTCTTCCAATAATCTTGTTATGAAACCCGATATGTTTACATTGACTAGCACACTTGATTGGTGTCGGCACTTGACAGGTGAATGAACTTTCCTAGATTTCTTGTGTGAAGAAATCCTTATAAACTGAGACAGTCCCTGTAAACTGGGACGATCCCAATTTTCTGACCAGCGCCTCTAAATTTACTGTAGAGTGCCAAAAAAGGCAAAATCCTCTTAATTTACAAAAAAATAATTAAAGAATTCAATTTCCTTGAGAGCCAAGTTAAATGATGAATAGCTGTATTTGATATTGTCAGTGTAAAAAAATCAAGCATTTATCCACGAGAACAAGAGAAAATTGGCCAAACATTGCCAACCTTAATTATTTCACCACACCACATGCACAGGAGACGAGTCTGAACTTAACAGAGGACTCTGAACCATACACAAATAACGTCGTATGGGACCAGAAGGCCAGATGCTGCCTTAACTCAAATTTCAGTCTCCCGGTGACAAGTTTACTGATCTTTATAGTAAAAATCTTAAAAATTAATTATTCGATCTATGATGTTTGCCAATCTGTCTTGTGAACCTTACCATCCAAAACTGGAGATTGTGGAGAAAGGAAAATATTCTCCGTAGTCAGCGTCTGCAGAAGATCGAGACCGGCTTCCAATCCTTGATTCATCACGCAATTCGCAAAATCGTGATCGCAAATTCGCAATATAATACCAACGAACGTAGAGGGCAGCAACGTTTATTATTTATTTTTTTATTTATATATTCATTTATTTATTTATAGATTAGCTGAGAGTGAAAGCCTACTTGATCACATTCCAACATAATAAGCTCAGGCTTTTTATTCTGAACAATGGCTGGTCCATCCCCTTCTTCAAGCTCAATGAACACTAGACAAATTGCAGCTGTAACATGCCAAGTGATTAAAGACCTCATATACAGAATGAAGAGTTCCTTAATATTCTTGATTCCGCTGTAGAGCTGTTGATAAAAAAATGTCAGAGTTAATTGAGAGCTTGGACAAAATGCAGAGCTCCATCTACGATCTGCAAACAGATATGGATAACAAGAATAGAGAAATTCAGAATCTAACAAAAATCAACACAACACAAAAATCCAAAATCGAAATGCTTGATCGAAGTATAAACAATCTCGAACAATATTCTCGTAGGATCCTAGGGAAAAATGAAATAAATGGTGAAAATACTGACACTGTTGTGTCTGACATTTGCCAATCTATTGACATAAGCAAAGACATCGATAGATCGCATCGAACAGGGAGATTTAGGTCCCAGTCCTCAGACAATCCATTGCCACCACGCCCAATTATCGTCAAACTGACTTCCTATAGGAAAAGGAAAGAAATTCTGCAAAAAAGAAAACTCCTGAAGGGATCGGGTATCATCATCGTAGAAGATCTTACTGCAAGAAATCAGATGGTCGTATCATCGCCCTGCTACCAGCCCAAGGAGGGAAGACCATGACTAAGCTGATTACCTGCGATGACTGAAGACTTGAATAAACTATAACATATCAAACTGAATGTAAACAAATGAAAATTAAATACATGCATGAATCAAACTGAATCATACACATGGGAAATTCATTATTTATATGTACCCTGGTGGACTCCTATATGTTGACTGCTATTGAACTGATACTGAACTTTTTTCACATTTCCATGTATTTCTCACGAAATTGCTCTGATATTACAAAGATGGCTTTTATATGTTGTGATATGTTTTTTATAATGTTGTATATTTCTTCAATTCTTCTCTTTTCTCAAGTTCTTCTTCTCTTCTGTCTTTCCTCTCTTCTAATACTTGGCCTGTTTCAAAACTTTAATCGTACATGTCTCTGTCAGTAATTAACTGTAATTCCTCTCCAATGAATCTTGATAATCATTGGGTAAAATGTTCAATTTGTAGCATTACAGAAAACATTTATAATTTGAAACAGGATTTGCTTAGCTTCAGAAATGATGTAACAAATAATAACTTTTTATGTAATGAATGCTTAAGTGAAATTTTTCCTTTTAATAATATTAATGATGAACAATTCTATGATACTTGCCATATGTCTCTTAATGACCGTAGAAATAAGTTTTCAGATTCATTCCTACATGAAATGATTAATAATGGCACACCGAAGTTATCCTTGAATAATGATGAGCCCTTTGATCCTATTAATTTGTCAGATCAGTATTTTACTGTAAAAACATTTAATGAAAATAACAGATCATTAGGTAAAACATATTCTATTGTACATCTCAATTGCAGAAGTCTCAATAAAATTTTTGAAAATTTAGACATATTTTTTAATGAAATTGAACATCACTTTGATATTATAGGAATATCAGAGACTTGGCTAAATGGATTCATCTCCTTTATCAATGTTTCAATTAGAAGGTTATTTATTTGAACATAAACACCGAGTTGGTAAAAAAGGTGGTGGAATTAGAATGTATATCAATAAGTCTGTGCATTACAAAATTAATGATTTAGCTACGCAATACAGTACTTTTGAATCGTTATTCATTGAAATTCCACAAAAGGGTAAAAATAAATTAATTGTTGTCATTTATCATCCTCCTGACAAATCTGTTGATGTTTTTTTTTAGAAGATTTCACAATTTTTTTTAAAAACAATATTATGAATAATTATGAATGCTACATCATGGGTGATTTCAACTTAGATATGTTAAAAGTTTCACAAAATATTAAAATCGATGATTTTTTCGATTTGTTGCTTAGTTATTCTTTTCATCCGCTTATTGGTGCACCAACTCGTGTTACAGCTTCATCTGCCACTTTGTTGGATAATATTTTTATTAACTCAGATTTATTTGTCAATGCTGGTATTCTTATATCTGACATAAGCGACCATTTACCTGTTTTTGCAATTACTGGTTCGTTAACAAGTGTGCCACATGAATCTATTTATACTGTACACTGTATTAATGATGACACAATTAATATGTTTTATAGTGAAGTTCAAAATCTGTCATTTAGTTTAACTGATGATGTAAATAGTTCGTAAAATTCATTTCTCACACATTTTACCAATTTATATAATAAATGCTTTATGAAAAAAGAAAGTCAACAGAAAAAGATATGTAATAAAAGAGTATGGATGACGCATGATTAAAAAAGCTCTGCCAGAAAAAAAATCAGAACTTTATAAAAAGTTTTTACAATACCCTACACAGTATCGTGAGAAAGCATACAGAAATTATGTAACCTTACAGCTAAGGCAGGCTAAGAGTAATTTTTATTTCAAGAAATTCAATGATTTCAAAGACAATACAAGAAAGACTTGGCAATGTATTATTCAATACAATTTTGGGAAAAAACAAAAGCTCATCTTCAAGTATCAATTCTATAAAACTGAATGGTGAAATCGTAAATAATAAAGAAACAATTGAAAATGCCTTTGATGATTATTTTGCTACAATTGGTACTAAATTGTCTTCTCAACACATTAATAATACTATATAACACTAATTTTGCTTCTTATCTAGATGACCCCAATTTGCAATCGTTATATCTCAAACCAATAAAACCAAGTGAAATAATTTATATAGTTTTAAAAATGAAAAGCAATACAAGTTCTGGTCATGATTCTAAGGTATCAAAGTTGTCAAGAAAATAATTCGTTTACCAGTCATTTGTGAAAATCTTAGTTATATTTTTAACTGTAGTATATCTACCGGCAAATATCCTGACTTAATGAAAATAGCCAGAGTAACCACAATTCACAAAAAAGGTGATACGAGTGAACTTAATAATTATAGACCAATTTCTGTACTCTCAATATTTGCTAAAATACTCGAAAGATGTATGTATAATAGAGTTGTTTCTTTTTTGATAAACTCCAAGTTCTTTTCTGTACCCAGTTTGGTTTTAGATGTGGGCATTCATAAAATTACGCAAGCAATAGAAAGGAAAGAATATACATTAACAGTTTTTATTGATTTGTCAAAAGCTTTTGACATTTATAGATCACTCAATTTTATTTCATAAATTGCATAATTACTATGGGATCAGAGGTATAGTTTTAAATTGGTTTCGAAGTTATTTGAATGAACGACAACAGTATACAGTTATAGATGGTATGGAATCAAAATACAATACAGTAAGACGTGGAGTGCCCCAGGGCTCTATACTTGGTCCCCTTCTGTTTTTGATTTCCATAAATGACTTGCCAAAATGTTCAACCTTATTAAATTACATAATATTTGCAGACGATACCAGTATTTTCCTTTCCAATCCTGATCCAACGCAACTTATCAATACCATGAACACCCAATTAATAAAATTACATCAATGGATGTGTGCCAATAAGTTGATTTTAAATGTAGATAAAACTAACTATGTAATATTTGGTACACGTAAAATTAGTAATAACATCTCAAATATATATTATAATCATCGTATTATTAATAAAGTGTCAAGTACTAAGTTTTTAGGTGTTATAATTGATGATAAGTTGTCTTGGAATAATCATATAAGTCATCTATGTGGTACCATATCTAGAAATATCGGAATTCTTAGGAAATTATCATTTTTGCCCATAAATGTTCTTAAATTATTGTATCATTCTTTAATATCTTCTCATTTAAGTTATTGTTCCACAGTGTGGGGCTTTTCATCAACATGTAATCTTAATCGTATATTTCGTCTGCAGAAAAGGGCACTAAGATTTATAATTCATTCTTATCATTTACATCCTTCTTCCCCTCTATTTTCCAAAATGAATATTTTTTCAATCCATAGTATTATTTCTTTACAAACTGGTTCATTCATGAATAACTGTTATCATAGTGTAGTAGGTTTCACGGTACACCATGTATCTTTCTTGGGCAGATGTTGTTCCTGAAAAGGACCACCCCAATCTCAAACTGTTATCATGGTAATATTCCACTGTCACTTTTGAATTATTTTATATTGAATCAATCCATTCATTCCCATAATACACGAAATAGATGTAAATTTCATCCTCCTCTGTGTCGCACTGAGCTAGCCAAATCCACCATTTTTTATCAGGGCCCTATACTGTGAAACAATCTCTCTGTTAAACTTCAGACAGCTAAGACATGTAAACTTTTCAACTTTAAAGAGGAAGTTCACCCTGAAGAAAAGTTTAATTGTAAAAATAGCAGAAAAAGTAATAAATAATATTGGTGAAGGTTTGAGGATAATCCGTCAAAGATTAAGAAAGTTATTAGAATTCAAAGTTTTGGATTTGTGACGTCATATGCGAGCAGCATATCAATGAAATAAAAAATCAATGAAATGTCATTTTCTCAGAAAATTGAAAATGATTTTTACTGTGCCTTTTGTATATCAATAGACAAATCATTTCACACCCGATCATAAATAGAAAACAAAATAAAGTCATCACGAACCATACAAAATTTGAAATTCATTGATTTTTTACCATTCGCTATGTAGGAATGCTGCTCGCATATGACGTCACAAATCCAAAACTTTGAATTCTAATAACTTTCTTAATCTTTAACGGATTTTCCTCAAACCTTCACCAATATTTTTTATTATTTTTTCTGCTATTTTTACAACAAACTTTTCTTCAGGGTGAACTTCTCCTTTAAATACAAACGACATTTACTTTACACTCAGCAACCCCTTTCTCTTGACAAATAATCATAACCTCTCTGTTTCTTTCCTCCTTATTTCCTGTCCTGTCTTATGTCATATGGATGTATTTTTATGATTATGTATGTATTATGTTTTATGTATTATGTATTACGTACTATGTGCGCTTATGAATGTTATTTTGGGCCATCCAAACAAGCCTGATGAGCTTTCATTTGGTCCACCACTATTTTAAAATGTATTTGTATATTGCTTTGTATATATTTTGATTTTGTGGAAATGAAATGAAATTTATTTATTTATTTATTTAGGCATCTTTATACAGGATAACTTGTTCAGATAAAATACACTTTTTTCAACACGATCTTAATGCTACATTAAAAATATCAAACAACAGTAAAAATGCATAGAAACTTAAGTTAAAATACTGGGTATACTTAATTTACAATAAAAGTTGCAAGAAAAATAGAAAGAGTAGGAAGATTGAATCTGAGGATGCAGAGTTCAGGAAAAAAATACATAGATATAGATAGTGTGGTTAAGTATATAATAGAAGTAGAGAGGGAGAGAGAGAGAGAAAGAGGGAGAGGAAAGAAAGGAGTGCAACAACATAATACAGAATTAACTGTAATTACACAATAAGATATGGATAAAATATCAATCTACTGTCAATTTAAAAATACTTTTTTGTACGACCTCTTGAAATGTATAGGAGGTTTGAAATATTCTGGAGTTCATTTGGCAAGGAGTTCCATGTCTTTATTGCACTGCAGTGTATTTAAAGGATTGCTTGAAACTTTCAATATTTGGCTCAGTTAGGTAATACAGCATTCAGTGAATCAGCATTTCGTGTATACATTCCATTTTATTAGTTTTTTATGAAGATTGTGGTAAATAAAGTTTCAATTTCAATTTATTTATTTGTTTATTTACTTTTTTTTTTTTTTCATTCATTCATTTATCCATCTGTTAAGCTCCATGCTATCTTTTGAGCGGAGTATTATCTAATTCAGCTGGCATGGCGAGCGCGAGTGTAATTCTTATTTTTAGATAATGACCTGATATTTTTTTCTGCATTATCCCCCTCCCCTTATTTCATTCACTTTCTCATTCTTCCTTTTCTTATCACCCTTCGTCTTTTCCCCCCCTACTCTCCCATACCCTTTCCTCTTTTTTCCTTTTTATTTTTTACTCTGCTAATATGATGGGGGGGGGGGGGGGGCTGCGCTTCGCCCCCTAGATCCACTTATGCCATTATTGAAGTCCAAGGTTACAGGCCTATATGGTATTGAAAAATTATGGTTTCAGTTTGATCAATGACCTTTAAATGCCAATTGAAATACCAAATTACTTATGGACATTGAAACAAATTGCCCCCACATCGATTTACCAATTGACAATGACACATTGTTGCCTCCCAAATAATTGGCAATGGTGAATTTGTCCCCAATGTCAAGTGATTTCAGTTGGTACCCATTGTTTCACTTAATTCGTACAAACTTCCAATTGTCAAACGGTATTCGATGGGGAATATATATATTGGGGTTCTAATTGATTTTCGTGTTTTCTTTTGGTCTTGTGGGTATCAATAAAATATTTCACATAGTGACGTTAAAAAATGATAACGGAAAAATATTTTCAAAACGTTTTTCCCCCCTAGAAATGTTAGGGGTAATCCAGGCTGAAAATAATGATTTGAATAATATAGAGCATGTAAATCAAAATCAGACAAACAAAACACTGAAAATTTCATTTTCGGACAAGGATTAAAAAAGATATATGAAATATTTAAGTTTTGCATTATTTAACTTAAATAATTATACGTATGTCATAATGAATATTCCATTAAACGCTGTTGATGTCAAATATCCCCACTTATTATTGTGTATCTTATTGAGGATATTACACTATTCATTCAAATATTTTCCTCCAAGAATAATAATAAAAAAATTATTGATTGATTATTAAATAATGTGTCAGATAATCATTGCTGCAACTTATTTTGTTACAGGGAAAAATATCATACACACAGGTATGAAAATATGAAATAATCATGATTTCATGTTAGAAATGAGAAAGGGAATGAGGGGACAAGACATCATTCGCCAACCGATGGTATGTTTATGTTGGGTGCACATTATTTTGTCTTCCTAAAATATTGCCAAGCTTTACATTTAAAATTCAATAACTTCGTTATTTGTTATCAGATTTTGATGAAGTTGCTGCTCGAGTGCTTTGCTCGTTGAATTTCACTTTATTGATTTATTATATAATTATTTTCAGCCCAGAGTACCACTAAGTAAGCCGACATGTTTTGTTTTTAGAATATTTAAAGTATAAATTTTACCGTTAAATCATATAATGTAAAGCTTCATTACAAAAATCTGGTGTCAAATATAATGCTATTTCAAGTTTCGCTTGTTTCGCGAAACAGTTTCATGCACTGTATGCACATGCATCTCGGTCAGTATACAAACGAGGGAACCAATGACGTCTCCCACTCACTATGTGAAACAAATTTTTATTTTCTTCCTGAACATAATGTTTGCCATTGTTGTAACCAACTGAAATTTCATGAGTCTCGTTATTGTCAAATCTTCAGGAATTAAAAATATAAAGTATAATCAAATTAGTTACACCATCGAATCTCTCATTTGCATAACACAATGTTCACGATGAAATCAAGCGTAATCTTAAAATGTCATTCTATTTAACATCTGATCTTGATGAAATTTTTAATATTATGCCCTTTTTATTTTTCGTTTAATTCAAAGCAATTAACTTATGTTAATTGGGGTGGATCTTACCTTTGATCACCGACCAGATTTACACACACACCCTCACACACACACACACACACACACCCTCACGCACACACACGGCCCTTTCCATATTAATTCTCTATCTCATCATAGTCACATTGGATCCATAAAAGCTTCTCAGTTATAGAATGATAGCTATAATTGTTATACAAGATTTATTTTCCATACAATTACCACCAAACGAGATATAAAAAAAAGAAACTCAGACAGTTCAATTCGTCTTTTTATAGAATTGACAGCTCATTGTTATACATGATTTATTTTCCATACAATCACCACCAAACGAGATTTAAAAATAAGAAACTCATACAATTCAATTTGTCTTTTTTAAGTTTCCGTCACAATCGTTATAGACTATCCTTAAGCTATCAACAATTTTTATGTGAGATTAAATTATTGAAATGGTTTTCCTTAACCTATATACAGAAATTGTATATACACTACATTCTCACAATTCTCAATATATCATTTTAAGATAATATGAATGTAGCATTTCTAAAATATGATAGGCCTGTAAAGTCGAGTTCATGCGTCTTCTATAAGATTGTTTCTTGACCAACTACAGTGACTTCATTTATTAGTCTTCTATATGTACAGAGATTTTTTAAATTCATCATATGACATGACCGATTAATTATTTCAGTGATAGGCCTATGATTAGTATTTATACTTGATCACTGTCACCGACTAGCATCGAAACGGAAATTAAAGAGTACATCTATATCATTGGGACTGTTGCTTTTAGCACGATATCAAATTTGATACCTGTTTAGTTACTGTTAAAACAGTAACTATCGAAATAAGGATATCATGCATGTATAGATTAAACAGAGCACTGCAGGCCAATATCTTACTAGATATCAGATGCGTCGATCCTGGGGAGGGGGAGTGAACCCCAATTAATTTTGACAACTTGAAAGAAATATACATGCATGTAAGATGCCGGGATACCATAAACATTATGATTAGTGGCGTACCTGGCATATTTCGTCAGGGGGGGGGGGGGGGCAAGCGACAAGAATGAGCAAGGGGGGGGGGGGTTGTAGGCATGGACATATATAGGCACAATTTTTTCAAGGGGGGCTGATAATAATTGCCCAAATATCAACTTCACAGTTTTTAATTTTCGAGCTAGCGAACATTTTTTTCAATTATTATTTAGTCTTTTTACATTATGTGAAACGTTCGGAAATTATACATTCGGTCATAAAATTACCAATACACGAGGATATTTGGGCACCTCGCAGTCCTCGTTGCCCTGCATTTTGCAGCCCACCCCCCATACACGTTTGGATGTGTAGGTCTGGCAGTGGCACTGAAGGTGGGAAAGGTTACCCAGGGGTGCCCAATAAAACAGTTGGGATCTTGCTACTACTGATATTTGCAATCGGGCGATTGCACTTTATAGTCGAAATTATTTTTTTTTTGTATATCATTCCAGAAATGGAATGTACATGTATTGGATCGTGATCGATATATTTCTAATCAAGTGGTAATTGCAATGTTTATATTAACATACTTCTTTTATTCCTCTTTGAAGGTGTTTACATTATGTTCCCAATTCTGCTGATTTGGAGACGTTATAAAAAAGGTATTTGACATTGAAATCAGTTAAAAATAATAATATAAAAATGATAATTGCGAGCGCGATTTTTCTAAAAATTTAGACCTAAAACGATACATTTTGTGCACTTAATTGTTAATACGATGGGTATCTTCCTTAATAAATTATGCAAGCGCGAAGCGCGAGCTAAAAATTTGATATTCCTAACTGGACACTAGACATTCTAAGCAGTTTTACAGGATGGGTATCTAAACAGTCGTGCGGGCGCGAAGCGCGAGCTAAAACTTTTGATATTCCTACTTAAGAACTTGATATTCTAAGCACTTTTAGTAACCATGAACAAATTGGTTTCTAACTGAATAATGAATTGATGCGAGCGCGAAGAGCGAGCTGAAAATTTGAGATATTCCCCCCTGAAAAGTGGACATTCTAAGCACCTTTTTTTATTTTTTTATTTTATTTATGAACAAGATGGTAGTTAAAACAATTAATTGGTGTGAGCGCGAAGCGCGAGCTGAAATTTTTTGAGATTTCGACCTGAAAACTTTACATTCTGAGCACTTCATTTAATTATGAACAGGATGGAATTTTTTGCGTGTGCGAAGCTCAAGCTGAAATTTTTGATATTCCGACCTAAGAACTTGATATTCTAAGTAATTTTTGTAACCGTGAACAAATTGGTTTCTAATGATATATTTTTTATTTTTATATTCCGACCTGAAAACCGGACATTCTAAACACTTCATTTAACTATGAACAGGATGGATATACCTAAAAAGTTATATGTGAGCACGAGGTGCGAGCTGAAATTTTTGATATTCCGGCCTAAGAACTAGATATTATAAGCACTTTTTGTAACCGTGAACAAATTGGTTTCTAACTAATCGATTGAGGCGAGCGCGAAGTGCGAGCTGAATTTTTTTGATATTTTAACCTGAAAACTAAACATTTATTTTAGGTATCCAACTAAAAAATTGATGCGAGCGCTTAGCGCGAGCGAAATTTTTATTGTTTTAATTACATTACCTAAAAGTTATTCTGTAACTTTTTCCTGTCCCTGGTCAGCCCAGTCCGTACTCACTATCGGTACAGAGAGCTCTAAAAGTCGCATTGCGTAAAATTCACAATTTACCGATAAAAGTGTACAGTTTAATTGACATTTACCGACAAAGATGGTGGAACTAAAAAACCGAATCATTTGCCCGACAGTTTATAATTGTTTCCGACAGTCTGCAGTCCAGTCTTTGTTTTCCCCTTTCCTTAAACTCTTTCCCCTTCCCCATTTTTCTCTCTTTCCTTTTTCCTCTTTTCTTTCCCTTTTTTCGCTTCCTTTTTTTGGCTTGTGTCTCGTCAGGGGGGGGGGGGGGCACTCTGCCCCCTGCCCCCCTTAGGTACGCTAGTGATTATGATTTGGAAAGTTGTAGACTTTTTTTCACTTTTGTTTTCCATCTGAAACATGGACCGACGCCCCTGCTAGATACACAGGACAGTCTGATCATAAAAATACATCACTGTCATCATGCTTTTGATCAGTTGATCGGACATATGTAGTCATTATGCAAAAAAAAAACTATTAAAAAGCAATGTATAATAAACCACTCTGTACGAGACAAATCGTATATCAGTCAGCTGTATATAATTGCAGGCATGGACATATGATTATTAAAAAAACAATGACTTTAGATAACATCATAAACTTTCTTAAAACAACATGATATATTCAATTCAATATCAAATTAGTATTCATTAATTTCCAACCGACAAAAAATAGTACATAACATTATGACCTAATTTCAATAAATTATGCAAGACATACATTCTTAAAAAGACATATATGATAGTCCTATTCAAATGAACGTACATGAGGATTTTTCTTTCCTCAATCTGTTAACAATATCGCCATTTTCAGTAACGGTACGTCGATTCTTTTGTACGTATGTGAGAAATTCCTGCTAAATTCAATTTGCACACCCATAACAAGTACCATGGCACTGAAAAAGTAATGCCTTTAGTAACGTTGATAAAGTGGTATATTTTGTGTGTTATAATTATGCATAAATAAAGTTAAATTTCACGACAACGCAATGGGAGATCCCAGCTGCGGAGTTAATTGTGTGTGTGTGTGGGTGTGTGTGTGGTTTCTTTATCATGATTAGGGGCCTATAGCCATCTTATGAAAAGTTCCACTAAATAGGGGTGAGGTCCCAATTAAATCTCATCAAGGAGAAGAGGACAACATATAAAGCGGTGAACTGTAAACAAAAATTCCCCAGTCTTTTTTCATTAGCATTCAGAGCATCCGATTTTCCATCCAAAGATAATTACTATGACGTCTTCTTAGGAATAATACTAAACTCCCTTTTTTTTCTCTCTTCAAAAGCAAACCCCAGCAAACGACCCTACAATTATTTCAGTGTTCTTATGGCAGACCAGCTAACGGCCGTGAAAGATGGTTCCACAGACAGGGCAAATCTTATGGCGGGACATCAGGCAACAAAGGATCCCGAACGGGAAAAAGAAGATAGCGCACAGAATCCCGAACGGTGTGAACTGCTCTTGGAGGCTGCCGACTTTGCAGTTGGGGCACTGGTTCACGATGGCCACCATTGGTGCTTGGTGGGATGTGACGGTAATGGTTTGTGGTGCTGGTGGCACGACGGTTTGTTGCATGTAGGGGTTTGCTCCGGGTTGTGGCATACCCGGTTGGGGTGGATAGGCGGTTGAGGCTGAAAAAAAATAAAAAGGAAGTAAATCGTTAGATAATTTATTCAATATAGAACGCAAAGTTTATGTATTATTTTGTTTCAAGTCAATTAAATTCAAGACTTTATTCCAGACACAACTGCATAAGCAGAGGTCCATTATACAGAAACATATGTTTCAAAAATCTAATTTATTTCATTTTAGAAGTATATGTTATACTTCCTGCTAATCTATTTCACTTCTGATTATCATTTTTTGTCAGTTGTTTGTTGTTGCAATTTTGATTAATTTTGATACATTTTGAAGATTTTAATTGTTTATTCATTGTCATAATTATTACTATTATATTACATCTATCCTTGTTATTATCATATTTATTTTTGAGGGGGATTTATGCGGATGTCATGCTCCAGGATGGATGGAATATCGTTCCATTATGTGGGAGAATGTTCCCCATGAGTGATTCATTTTCATTTTGATTTAAGTTTTGGTTTTCTTGAATACTATATGTTGGGTCTTGTGAAAGATGATTATTGTCTTGAATTTATACGTCATTGTGTCATGACCGTTGTGAAACTCGAATAAGCTTTGTTTATTTATTGACAACTAATCGGTCGCATGTGATCACGATAACGTACAGGTATAGCACAATAATTAAGTATATTATAATGTGGTCTCGTTACACGGTCGTCGACCCACTTTATCCTTAGAATAGCACAAAATATGAAAACAACAATGTTGATCACTTATTCTCTTTTTCAATGATTGGCATATTGGCCTATGATAATTCCACTTGTAGAAAATGATTATGAAGTCGAACCGTACGATTTTGCTAAGTCACTTTCTATCATCATCGTGCTTAGTTAATTTGCAGTGAGTCATTAACAGAAACAATTAATGAACTCTGACTAGCTAGATATAGCGGCCGAGGATCAAGTGTGAGTGGAAACCGATAGACAATGACGAGGTGACCATTAGAATATACACGATGGATTAGTAAAAATGCCCATGAGAATAAATGTTTAACGTTCTAAACATAATTCGAAACATTAAGAGGTCTTATATATGTTATGATGTAACTTATAGGGCTATATAGGCCAATACTCGAGCCTATAATGGAGTGATCATGGCCTGCTCCCATAAATGAACAAAATGATTTATTCATGTCCTTTTATTTGGCTGTTCCGTTAGCAGTCATTCATTAGAAGAGTCGCATTAGGAATTACGAAATGAAACCATAACAACGATGATCATAATTGGTATGATCACACTGGACTTTCATCCCTCTGTGGCTGAATGAGGTGGAGGAATAGCTTAATGATTGATACAGGCGCCGCGAATCACGGAATATCAAAGGGTATGGGACGACTCCCTTGATTATTCAAGTGATTTACAATTAATCCAAAAAAAGATGAGGAGGGAATTAAAATGAGGAAGAAATCAATAATAGGAGAGAAGAAAGATTTTTTTTGTAAGAGATGTCTTGATTAGTGGACTCTTTTACATTCCCCATATTGAGAGAAATTATGTCATATGCATGCCGTCTTGTCCCAGATTAAAATGCCACAAACGTATTAAAGATGTAATTAAGAATTCATATTATATTTTGGTCGTGTTAATCGTCAGTGATGAGCACCACGTTAAAATATGTAGATATTATCAAGTAACTGGAAATGACTCGCCATGAATATTAATCAATATGGCCATTACCAATGGGCACTTGAACTTGATGAAAGCGACATATTATTATTCCCCTTTCTCTCTTAATTATCTTCTTTCCATATATTCATTCATTCTTCTTTGCTCTTTTCTCTTTTTTCTCTCTTCTATCTTCTTGCTTATTCTCTTTTCTTCGGTTCTCTTCGCCTTTCTTATATTATCTCTTATTTTATTCAATCTATTTTATGTTATTTCATTTTTTTAAATAAAATATTTTGTTCTATTATGCTCTACTCTATTCTATTCTATTATTAATATCTTCATTTCTGTTCTTTACTATATTCATTTTCTATGTAATTTATTTTCATGTTTTCTATTTTCTATTTCTATATCTTTTTTTCTCCTTCATGTTTCTGCTTTAAATAAAATGCAGAGCACCATACGCGTCATTCCATGGTGATACTGCTAATATAAATATAGATATATACTATCAATCATCATCATCAATGTTATATTATCATTATCATTATTATAATTATAATTATAATCATTATTATTATCATTATTATTGCTCTTCTTCTTATTATCAGTAATAGTAGTAGTAGTATGTAGTAGTAGTTGTAGTAGTAGTGGTGGTGGTAGTAGTAGTAGTAGTGGTAGTAGTGTACTACTAGTTGTCGTAATTCGTACAATTTGTTCGTATAAGTTCAATTTTCAGATATTCATTTTTTTTAGTGTGTAGATATCAGCGAAATTATTAAACGCAAGTGATATTACAGCCACGATCATACCAAATTATAGAAGTGCGTTGTAATCGTGTCAGTGGGACTTTATAGTCATAAACTTCCGTGAATGGAATTTATAATCAAACCAACCATGAAGATGTCTCAAACTGGAAATAAAATGGATAATAAATTAATGTTCACCAACATGTTGATTTACCCCATGAAATAGTTTTTAAAGTGGTTGTGAAAACATCACGTACGTATAAATGTATGTAATTCATAATGAGTTAGTAAGGTGAAAAGTGTAAAGTTCTTATCACATCATTATGGTGATATGATGTTAATCATTCTGATAATGTATGAAATTCATTGTTAAATATACGAACCTGGGTAAGGATCATCTGAAACTTAGAAAAAAATTACAGACAAAAAATAAAATTTGGTAAAATTTGCATAATTATTTAGAGTCTAGGATTATAATCTTTAAATCTTGATTCGTTACTTATGTAGATTTATGCTCTTTCATTTTTTTTGTTTTAAATAATGATAGGGCATATAATAATAATATGTCCATTTAAATAGCGCAGTTACTATGTGCATGTATACAGGTATCTCCATTACTTCGCATTTTCAATCATGAGAATGGGGGGAAATACCTCGTCTTTACATAAACGAATTACACTAATTCTAAAGATCTGGTATTCATTGATCACCTATTAACCTATAATGACTCGAGTTTGCCGACGATTATTCTGGAATCGATGCTGACAATGATATGTGCATCCTATTGGATTTGGCAATAGCCCAAACTGCTACATCGGCTTGAGAAAATCAAACGATATATTTCATACTACCATTTCGTTATAATTTTTTAACGAGTTGCGATCTTGATTCATTGTTAGCAGTTTAAATTATATATAAAAGATATATGAAAATTATAATACTCACGATTAAAGCCTGGTGGTGGAGCGGGATATGGTATTCCAGTGGGAGGAGGACCCGCAGCTCCGGGGGTGTAGGGAGGGGGTGCCCCCATTTCTGGAGCATCGGCGGGCTTCTCTGAAGTCATGACTGATTTGAACTTTATTCACGGATATAATACGAAGTGATGAACTGTGGCTCCTGGCAATGAAATGTTTATGTCGCAATTGAAAAATGCATACGATTCGTTGTCAAATGTTAAGTACCATCAATCAACTATGAATCAGATGTTGAGTTGGAAAAGTAGGCTATAAATAATTCAATCTGCAAGCGACCACCTCATTAATGATAAAGAAACCGAAAAGCATGCAGCGATAATAATCCACTTAATTACATCCACAGTGTGACCTGACTTCCTCAATGTGTATATATCGGCGATGACAATAAGATCTTCTCAGCTCTTGTGCGATGCAGGAATAAGCTAGATTATACAAAAAACTCAAAATTCATAATTATCCCGGTACTTCATGAGATCACTCAAATGCATAGATGGTACGTGAAGAACGTGCCAATGTAACACAAAATGAGAAAAAAATCCGACAATGATTTACAATGACGATATTTATCTCCGAGAGGCGTATAGGATAGAGCCTTTATCCTAATTACTGTTGTCCGAGAGTTAACTTCAAGAATCACAATTGATAATGTGTTTTCCAGAGCTAAGTTGGTACCTAAAGAAACAATAGTCCCACAAATCAGATGTTTATTTTTTTTCTCAGCAAGGTAGACAAAACACCACACAGTAAAAACATTTAATAACCAGTAGAGATGAATATCATTAAATGGAAGCGAAGACAATTGGTGATCCTATATTTCCCCTTTCTCTCATTACATCACGTAATTCGTATACTTGAAACAAGAAGGTTCAATTTATCCAATGACGTAACAAAACGGGTTAATGATTAATTGTCAAAAGACGTAGTTAGTGGTGGGCAGTGGCTGGTTGGACTATGCCACCATATATTGATAAAGATGCTTACTCATTTAACCATGCATTAACAATGTAAATATAACTAGACACAGTGAGGTATTGATGGCTTTCTTGTACACGCTTTTAGGCGATGTTCACAAATCGAAATTGATATATTATAAGATCTTATGCATTTTTCATTATGAAATTGCAATCCAATTTTGGGTTTGTCCCTTACAGATTGTTTGCTTGGTATATATACATATCGAGTATAATAATCACTTCCAAACTATGGTGCACGCATGGCCGTATGAAGAGGGGTTTTACCCCCTATGTGAGAGACAAAGCCTTTCTTTTATTTCATTTCAAATTTTCTCAAAATATGGATCAGGTATTTCAATATCAATAAAATACAAAATAACGCCCTTAAAGCAGGTGGTTTCACTTTATTATTCTGATACTTTCGAATTCTTTGGCATTGTATGTGCTTTTAATATTGCTCCCTAGGGAAAGAAATCCTGCATATAGGTCATGGGGTGGGGGAATGGAATAACATTTTAAAAATCAAGGTTTTTGACAAATGGGAGCTGGAATTAAACACGAAGGTCTATATGAATGAACGGGAGTGCTGCTAAAAAGAGGCAGGGGCGACGGCCCCTATTATTTTTCAAGGAGTGAAAAATAGGAGCTCAAAAGAAAACTGAAAGGGAGGAAAAAGAACAAGACAAAGAGGGAGAAGAAAGAGAGGTGCGAGAGCATAAAAAACAGGGGTATATAAGTCATATAACGTAATTCAGTTGTACAAAATAAGTCGTCTTGCCCTCCTTATATCAAAATACAAATTAGCATCACCCTTGATGAATAAATGGAGGAACAAATACTTCACGCTCACGCGTTATTTATCGTCTACCTAACCGATGTATTGCTTGAGGTGAGGGATTAATGACTTGTATATATGCACAATTTTGTGTACCCGCGTGACCTATGATAATGTGGAATGCGAGGAAATTCGAATAGACCTGTAGTCCCGAGTGTGTACTTAATTGAAAAGAAGAGCAATCTAAAATTACTGAATAAAATATATACACAATATAATTATATAAACCGAAATCATCGTTAAGTTTATTGGCCCACCAGAGGTGAAAAGAAAATTTCCCAATCATCTTGGCAACATTTTTTTCAGTTCATTTTCCGTCTCATCACCGCCACTGACTGACGCAACCATCATCATCACCATCATTATCATCATCATTATCACCTTCATCATCATCATCACAATTATCATCACCATATCTTTACAATTATCTTCATCATCATTATAATAATCATCATCATCATAATTGTCATCATGATCATCATCATCACCATATCTTAACAATCATCATCATCATAACCATCAACACCATCATCTCTGCCATCAACATAATCTTTATCATCTTTATTAACATCATTGTCATCTTCACCATCAAAATCACCATCATCGTCATCTTCATCATTACCATCATCGTCATGGTCATCACTATCGACATCATCACCATGCGTCAATATCATTATCCCCAAACTCCTCCTCCTCATCATCACCATCATCAATATCATTACCATAATCACCACCATCATCATTGTCATCACCATTATAATAATCACCACCATCATCATTGTCATCACCATTATACTCCTCTTCATCATCACTATTAACATCATCATCAGCATCACAAATCTTATACAATTATATAATGCTCATTAAGATAAAAAAAACTGTTTTTTTTCAAACATGAGGCAAAAACAAATAATAAAACCTACTACCAAAGACATATTCTATAATTCAAAGCATTTATCTAGATTTATTTTTCTATAGGTGATAACAAAAATTGTTAATATTATTTACATATTGCACTCATCTACGATACATAGGCTACAAAGTACAAAGATATTTCTTCTCGTGCAATCCATCATTTGATGTAACACAAATGAGTTAATCAAATTGAAAAAAAAATAAACATGACTTTCCCCTAGACAAAGGGATTAGTCATGAGACGATCTCCTTCTTGCTTATTTTAAATGTTGGCTCCCTAAAATTATTTGAAGAAATATAAATAGCAAAAATATCATTCATAAAGTTCCAGCATTTAAGTACATGTTGTTACCTACAGAAGGGTGTTCCAGTCATAGATTTACATGACTGCTAAGTCAAATGTAATAAAACAGAAAGTCAAATGGAAATTACATTGAGCGCAAATGGAATGTTTGGAAATCATTATGTTGATACCTATAACTTTCAAAAATTTTATATACAGGGGTCTTGGAACAAAACGAAACAATAACCATCTGATTGTTTTTCTGGCATGTTCAGCCCCACCTTCACCTTTAAAATCATTCTGCAGCCCCTTATAAACATAGTTCTGGACCTGTTGACATTATTGCACCTTCTCTATAAAAGCTGGAAAAGATTGGATATAACTGTCTTTCACATTCCTGCTACATAAAAATATGTAATCAATGGTATAATTATTCACTAAAGGTTGTGTCAAAGAATTATGATTGATATAAATTATTGTATGAGATTGATTGTATGTATCATGTAACAGTGAACTGATATTTTATTGACATTTGAGAAGGTCAACGGCATGGAAACATTCCGACGTGATAAGAGAATGGAGGGGCATGCCATGTGTTAACAAAGGCTTGCACCTCCAAACCTTTGCGAGTCCAAGGAGCCGAAACCATGCTCAGACTAACGACAATGCACATCACAATGAGCATCAAGAGCATGAAGGTATGTGGACCTCAGGTGCTGGACTTCAAGGAGATCGATCTTCCATCATGCTTCTCCAGAGAGTCTGTTCCAGCTCATATGTCCCAGATCCCCGAAGGTGAAGTCATACAGGAGTGGCTTCATCTGGAACCAGTGTCTCATGCCCTGCAACATGAGTATCAAGGTATCACTCCTATTGGGAACAACTGCCCCCGGGCCATACGCCCTCAAGAGGTTATTACAGGTGAAGAAGACGACCCATATGCAATAAAGACAGCACTCGGATGGAGAGTAGTCCGCAGGGCATGCCAGACATCTTCAGGAGAGGTACACATCTACAATACAATTTCTGCAGTGAATAGTATCCAAGGTTTGCCTTTGCGAATAAGGTAAAGGAGATCATGGACCAGAGAAAATGATCAGAATCCTCGAACAGGACTTCAAGGACTCGGGTTTGAAAATATAAGCCGTACTCTGTGGAGGAAAAAAAGATTCCTGGACATCCTGGAAAGTGGTATCTGCAGACACGACAGGCTACTACCATATGCCGCTACCTCCGAAGTCTACATAGGTTAGTCCTTTAGCAGGCCTCTCCCTGAAGAGGTGAAACCAGCTGTCTGGAAGGTTGCGGATGAACCCAAAGTTCGGCAGAGACTACAGGGAATTCATGGACGACATCATCCAAAATTATGCAGAGAGAGTGCCTGCTGACCATGTCAGACTACAGGATTGGGTTAACTATATCCATCACACTGGGAGGTATCATCCTAGAAAGCCTGATAAGATCAGATTGGTCTTTGATCAGAGTGGTCTTTGACTGCTCTGCGCCTTATCAAGGAGTATCCCTCAACGATGTTCTCTTGCAAAAAGTGACTATATATATTTTCACGTCTTATTTAAAAGTTGTCTAGTATTGTGTGCTTTGTTTCATGTCTATCTGTTGGTTTGTTTGTCTTTTATATGGATTAATTCATTAGTATATCTTGTCGTTTTTGTATAAGAGTGATCTGAAAGATCAGGGATATTACTTAGCACACAGAATTCCAGTGGACTTGGGCTGGATGTGGTTGGAATAGATAGCATGAAATAAATTTCAGATTCACATGTGGGAATTGAGGAAACTTATTTTTTCCCTTTTCACTAGTTGGACACTTTATTCACAGAACAAAAGGGGAAGATTGCGAGACTTATTTTTTTAAATTATGCATATATAGGGTTAGTTGTTTCAGAGATATTGAAAGCTTCATTGATTTAGGAAGCCTAAGAATGTTAGTTATTGATCAAATAGAAAATAAATTTGTAGTTTATTTTACCTTCAAAGGTACCACCACTAGGCTAGCACCTATCTGTGTTAGGTCTCATGCAATCTTTTACATTCATCACACTCTTCAATCATAGAATGTGTTTTCAAAGGTAGATTCATAAATTTATAACATTTCATTTTTGTTTAAACATTGACACCACACTTACACTGTTACTGGAGGCTATATGCTGTTTCATACAGCTATTTGAAAATTATGCATAAATAATGAAGTAAAGTAAGACAAAGGTGTGTCTCAATTTGCACATTTCACACTTGCTGCATTTGTGCTCTTATCGCGACATTACCCCTTTGCAGTAACCCTGAGAGATTGGTTGACAACAGTGCACTTAATATCCAGTATTAATCCCTATGCCTCACCTCTATTCCAAGTGATTACAAATTTCCCAACACTACAATGTACTTTACCAAGCATCTCACTGCTAGTTTCACTGATTATTACTCTTCCCTGCAATTAGGATTTATCAGTCAGTTGATATTTTTCAAGAGGGTTGTCAACATGCAAAGTAATGATAATGAATGTTAGTGGCAGATGCATGGGTGTCGATCAGTATTCTTGGTTGGGGGGGATGATGACACAAAAGTTCTTGTGGATGGGGATCTTTCAACATTACCCCCACTAAAATCACAAGTTAGGACATTTGGGAGTGATTGATATGCATGGTGTTCTTGGAAATTCCTTCATTGTTGTAGTGTACTGTACTTATATAATTTTTTTAAAAATTCAATTTGTGTTACAAGTAAGCCTATTCTAAACTCATACGAAAGAAAAAATGACAAAAATTATCTGGAACATGTACATAGTGATCTGTTGATTGAGCATGATGTATACACAGGGGCATCGATCCATTTTTTAGATTGGGGGGGGGGCAAAATCATGAATCAACGTTCCAAAGACGCTCGATCATATAAAACGAACAAACTCACCCACACACCCCTACACATAGGCCTATATTTTATATATATATATATATATATATATATATATATATGAATCATGAGAAAGAGACACATATCTCAACCTCACCAACAATGCGAGCGCGAAGCGCGAGCTGAAAATTTTTAGTATGACATGAAAACAGGAAAAATGTACCTGTTTAGGTTTGCTTGTAGTAACTCATGAGGAGCATAGATACATGGATCTCACTAGAGAGCGAGCAAAAATTTCTTTTTATTCTGATGTGAAAACTTGATATTCTAAGCACTTTTGGTACCAATGATTAAGATGGGTATCTAGAAGAACAATAGATGCGAGCGCAAAGCGTCAGCTGAAAATTTTAATATTTCGATCTGGACAAAAAGACAATTTAATGGACGCTTTAAATAAAGAACAAGATATATATCCAACAAAAGATTATTGCAAATCGAAGCGGGAGTTCTTTTGAGGTATAGAACTGAAAACGGGACATTCTATTCACCTATTTAATCATGAAAAGTATGGGGTTTTGGTACAGAAATGATGCGAGCGCGAAGCGCGAGCTGAAAAATTTTATATTCCGATCTGAAAAGCAGACATTTTGAGCACGATTTTAGATCAAAATCGAGTTGGTATCTTAATCTCGCTTGCTGGTTTCAGTGTAGCATTACAATCTTATTTTATTTTTAGTTGCACATGCGGAATTATTGGGAGGGGGGCAAAACGATATGTTCCCCCCAAATATTTTAATTGGTGGGGCTATTACTCTAATAGCTATATGGTCATTCCTTAGACGATTTATCTTGCCACCCTTTTACTCCCGTTTGTTTTTCCACCCTTTTGAATTAATTGATTTATCAAAATTAATTCTTTCACAACTGGTGGGATGGAACACCCTATCAACAAAAGTTGTTTTTCGTTGGGGTCCTTTTATGTCATGTGTTAAAAAATATCATATACATACTTTTTCATCTTGAACTTCCACCCATCTGTTTAATAGTCCTGAAAAAGAATGTTTTCATTGAATAACAATATACACAAATTGCGAGGGAAACAAACTGATTGATGGCATACTATAATCATCACTATAATCATCATGATCAAACTTTTCATTTTTTCATCATCATTATTATAATTTTTCTACCCTAAATTATTGGGGGGGATGATAATACAGGCCATCCCCCCCACTTGAAATATTGGGGGGGATATATCCCCCCCATCCCCCCGTGATCGACACCCATGGCCGCAGATGTATTGTGACATGTATAGAATCAATTAGCAGAGGTTAAAATATAAAAAGGTAGTTGGTTGACCATTTTTCTAACTGTTCAATTCCATTTTCAAGCCAAAGTATAATTCATGACATTATCGCATTTCATGTATCAGCTGTACATTAATTAATGCGTAACTTTATATAGAGCTTGGCTAAACACCTTGAATGAACAAGTTTAATTTCACATGTAGTTAAATGAAGTAAGCTGAATTAACAAATCAATTACAATGATTTGCTGCATACTACTTCATTACAATTTGGAGTGTGACCAACTAGAAAACAGGGATACAGTGCTCATAGGTCAAAGAATTTATCAAGAAGCTCTTTAACATTGTCCGGTGTGTACTTGATGTACTTCTCAGGGTTCTTGGTGAAGTTTGTGTTGAAATACCTGTAATTGTAAGAAAAAAAACATTACATTAAGTGAAATTTATATCAACATAGCACCAAACTGAAATGAAGATGGCCCTGTGACAAATCCAGCTACAAATAATAATGATGATGACTGTTTGGAACCAAACAAATTAATGGGGAAAATTTGGTATTCATATGACCAAATCTTGGGCACCTAAGGATCACTTCCTATCAAACTTAAGTTTTTGTTATCCATACCCTGGACTAGCATGAATATAATTTTCAGGTCATTTTTGCTTTCTTTTACTTTCTGCAAGACAAACAATTTTTGATAACATAAATATCTTAAAAATTTGAATTGTGAATGCTTTTTCATCAGGCTCTGCAGAGAAATGGTATAAAATACACTGAAATGCGGAGGTTTTTTGTAACGTCTTTTGCACTCTAAAGTAAAAGTGAGCCTCACCTGTCTCTGAACTGGGAGTATTGAGGGACAATGAAGTCTCTATTATCTCTCCTCACAGCATCTCTTAGTGTTACGTCTGGGATCGAATAGACTCGTTGGATCCGGTGCAGGTCTTCAAGCTCAGTGTTAAACCCCTGATCAATAGGAATAATAAAATAAACCAACTGGATTTCATTTATCTTCAATGAATTCTAAATTTCAAAAGATAATTGTCAAGACACTAAGATTTTACCATTCTTGACATTGCTATTTGGATAATGAAAAATCATTTCTATAATTCAAACTACTAGGGAAATTTGCTTATTTCATACTCCATAGTACTATTCATTAGTCTGACCTTCATTCTACATATAAATCAGGCATGCCAGGTGCAATGCCACTTAGAATTGATTCAAAAAGTCTGAAAATCATCTAGAATGACTCTTTTCCTACATAAATAAGGCCAAAAACATGATGAAAAAGTAAGAATTCAGACCTTAGTATGAAAAAAATACAATCAAAACTCTCATAATTTTTTCATTGTATACCATATAAAAAAAATCAGAGCATTAGGACAATCTACAAGTATTTGAAAATATCAACTTGTAAGATAATAAATTTTCAGTTTATATACAGGTATATTGCACTCTGCCCAAAAGACCACTATCAGGGTGTTTGGTCTAATAATAATAATAATAACTAGATTTATATGATACTTTTTTCCAGAGGCTACAAAATGCAACATTGGGTGTGTTCAGACAGCCTTAATCACCAGAGTACCTGTTAAAAACACGTTCAGGCTAAAATAACCCAATAATTATTTCCTGCATTCACAATGACCAGAAGCACACCCTTTTGGGAAAAGCTCTCTAAGTTACATGCATGCACAGTATGGTCTGATAAGCAGGCTAGGCGAAGGCAAAGGCTGGGTGGGTGGAGAAAGTTCCTGTAATTAGCTTTCACACTTCAGAAATACCTACAACCACTGGCGGATCCAGGGGGGGGGGGGGGCAGAGCTGACCCATGAGAGGCACAATTAAAATTTGTAATGTAAAAATGTTGTTAAAACAGAAATGTGCCCTTTGGAATCTGCCCCTGCCTAGCCTACAACCTTAAAAAAAAAAGTACCAGCGAAGATTCTTGTAATTTAAGCAATAACCTACTATTTCTCAGGTATTTTCTTTTGGGGGATATTAACATGTATTTTGCTTTCACATTGGAAAAAAATACCTGATATTTTAAATATCCCGATCAGAGAATACCTGGAGCTCACAAACTTCAAGGAGGTCTGAATACGCATTATTACTGCCCTGCTTGAGCTACCATGTAATCTATCTAAGCGTCTTATGTTGCTGTTCTGATAAGGAAAAATAATTGAAAATATAACCTTGAATTTATCCTTGATTTGTTGTCTTTCCTTGTCTTTGAGTTTGCTTGCATCCTGTGCTAATCGCTGGGTACCCACTGGTTTGTTGACTTCTAGGATGTAGGCTAGGACCTTGTTCCAACTACACACATAAATGAAGAGGATAATAATTATCAATTATTCATTTATGTTTTCTTTTCTACAAGCCGAATTGGTTTGATTCACAAGAAAGCCCTCTCAATGTAAACAGATATATATGTACAAACTGATGATTAATGACATTATAGTGATACTGGTTTTCATTGAAGAAATCTTACATAAATAACATAAAAAATGAACAATAATATGCCACTGATACCATGACAAATAAAACCAAGGAAAGTGGAAAACTATTAAAAGCAACAAGAAAATGGGGGAAAATGCCTTTTTTGCTTTTCGACTGAATTAAGATTGATCCACATGTTGGTATTTCAGCCATTACAACCTGAGGGTATTCTCAATCCTGGTAGTAAAGGGGAGGGGGATAGTAGTCTGCAGGCACAGACCTTTGGTATTTGCATAATGAATAATGCAGAATCAGAAGAAGTGACTAATGTCAATCATATACTGTGACTGACACATAGGCCCGTATTTAGAAGTCGGGTTTAAATTAAACTCAGGTTTAAAGTTGTGGTTTAAGTATGGATAGCCAATTCTTACATAAATCACTAACGGTAGAGATATCATATTTCAGCTCATTTGGCTCTCAAATCATTCATAATTGTCTAGGAAGTATAAAATATGATTTTCTTCACCATCAATGAATCAGGAAAGAGCACAGCAAACACAAGAAACATACAACTGAATAAAAATTTTGACACGTTTGGCTTCCCATAATTTTAGCACAGAGTTAGACCATGATCTAAGTTAAACCTGACTTTAGAATACGGGCCTGAGAGTTAAAGAGACTAGTCTTCACCCTCCACATGGTATAATTGGTGTCAAATATTAGTCTGTGCTTTCAGATTAGGGGTGGGGGAGGGATTATGGCATATAATGATCATTTCAACAACAAAACGAATAAAGATACAAACATATGGCTCATGAAATAAATGATATTGTGTGTTATTTCAGAGATGCTAACCTGTTCAAGTATTTTAAAGGCTGGAAATCAGTATTTTGGTGAAGAAATCAATAATTTCACAGAAGTACCATAGGACAACACATAAACTGAAACTATAGATAATCAGTATTTTGCATGAAACCACCACTATTCTTTCTCATCTTTCAGTAATAATTACTGAAAACCAGTACTATTTGGCAACTCTGTTATTTACAAAGATACCCCCCCCCCAAAAAAAAAAAGTATTGTGAAATAAAACCTAAAATTTGACGTTGGGTTATAAAGAGCCCTAGCTGCTAGCAAAATAAATCATTAAATTCATTTTTATTTGGATAATTTCATTCCACGGGATTTACTTGACAATTCACTTTCATGTTGATTGTTGAACCGGTCGATTACTGGTTCAACTATTAGGGCACTGACTTGTGAAGAGCATGAATGATAAGAAATACCATACAACAATTCTTTTTTTCAATAAATGAACAATACTTTATCAGTGCAAATATAGTTAACCCACCTTGGACTCTGATATGCTTTCAAGTGGGTAGATATGAGAGCATTAAGTTATTCATTAATTATGAAAATGACAAGGAATGACATGTTTGTCTAGGGATCAGTTTAATCTTCAACCAATTCACAGGATTCTTTAAAAAAATATAAATTCTACACAAAAATTACAATCAACCAGGATGTTTGATGTCACATACGAAAAAACTTTCCCATGACCTTTGTACATATTTCAGTTGAATCATCTCTTTAAAGGACAATTCCACCCCAACAAAAAGTTGATTTGAATAAGAAGAGAAAAATCAAACAAGTACAACACTGTAAATTTCATCCAAATCAGATGTAAAATAAGAAAGTTATGACATTTTTAAGTTTCGCTTAATTTAACTGATGACATCACTCACTCACTATATCTTTTGTATTTTATCATATGAAACATTCTAATTTTCTCCTCATTGTTGTGTAACAAAGTTTTATTCCGCCCTGAACATGTGGAATTAGCATTGTTTAACATTTTATGGTTCAGTCAAGTTGGTCCTTATTGTCAAATCTGTAAAAATTGAAATATTGTATAATTCAAACAATATAAAACAAAAGAAATAGTGAGTGAGGGACATCATCGATTCTCTCATTTGCATGTGACTGAATGGCACATAACTATTTTGTGAAAAATAAGCGAAACTTTAAAATGTCATGCCTTTCTTATTTTACATCCGATTTTGATGAAATTTTCAGCATGTTTGTTTGATTTTTCTCTATTGGTTCAAATCAACATTTTTCTGAGGTGGACTTGACCTTTAAGTGAGTTTACATGTATTGGTAGATCAGAGGTCTTTTTTCATAAAGACTTGCTTTACAATTATGGTGACTTGCCATTATGGTAATGTCTGCTGAGTTGTTACCATAATAACGACCATAATTGAATATTTACCATAGTTGGTATGCTATATGAGTGTTCTTTTTATTGGAAGGCATGTAATGCAAGTTCAACAAAATATATCAAGGTTTATATAATGAACTTCTGAGTGATAGTTTGCACTTCCATTAGAATGAGCAAAAAGAGAGGTTTTTCATATTTTGTCGATGAAATGATATCCAGTTATTTATGTGTGACATCACCCATCTTGGTTGCATTAAAGAAGAATGAAACCCTTGAATCCAGTTGAATTCATATAAAAGAGAGAAAAAAAAAAAACTAGATCAATAATCCTTGAGGGAGAGTGAATGAAAAATAAGAAAGTTATGAGCATTTGAATATTTAAATCACTATACTGTGTAGAACCTCCAAATGGCAATGTGACCAAGATCTGTGAGGTCACACACATACAACTTCCCCATTCCTTTTAATACATATTTCACTTAAATTTTCTCTTTTATCTAAATTCAAATTCAATTTGGTTTTTATTCAAAAAACATAACAGAGAAAATAAATGAATATATAACATGCAGTAACCATTATTCAACCAATTACAAAAGGGAAAAAAAATTATGTGTAAAACTGCAATACCAGTATAACAACAAACTGAATGAGAAGATGCATGTAATAAAACAGATTTAATCTAAAAAACAAAAAGACAGGCAAGCAGGTGGGGAGCAAGAAAGGGGAGCAAGCATGGCAAGAGTAAGCATGTCAAAAGCTGAGAAAAGAGAGGGGGATGTAGCAAAAATAAAGGAAAGAAGGAAAAAAAAGGGATGAAGGAGAAAACAGCAGGATTGCAATAAGAAGTAAAAACAAAAAAGAAAGTGACATGATGGCGATCATAATAGACAAGTGGGAAAGGGCAAGAGAGAGAGAGAGAGAGAGAGAGGGAGAAAGACAGAAAAAGAGAAATAGAAAGGTCAGACAGACTCTGAAAAAGGACATCATATCTAATCACAGATCTAGTCTATTTTTTGCGAGGACATGTAATACAGGTTTCTCAACATTATATCATTGATAAATTGATTGTCCTATCATAAGAATGAGCAAAAAACAGAGGTTTTAGGGTATTTCAGTGTTTAAAGGGACAGTTGTACTTCTGTGACATCACAGATCTTGTTCACTTTGGCAACAGGAGGATCTCCATAGCATTAGTGATCTCGACATTCAAATGCTCATGGTTGATTTTTCATTGCTTGTCAAATTTTACTTAAACTTTCATTGATCATGAGTTTTCAACTTTCGTACAAGTTGACTTGCTCCAACAGTTTAATTCTCCTTTAACGATGGGAGGATCTCCGTAGCCTTATCCACATTCAAATGCTCACAACTTCAGTATTCATCCACTTTTACTAAAAATTTCTTAAATTCCATTTTCTTAATTTATTTTCTTCCTGTTTTCACACAAGCTAACTTGCTCCAAAGGTTTCATTTTCCTTTGAGTCTGTCATCTTGAAGAGTTGCCAACATGAAGAAGAACATTTCAGTAGTTTGGTGAGGAAATCAATACTTTCAAAGAAATGCCATAGGATAACACATAAAACTGAACTTTAAAAATGAGCATTTGGCATGAAACCATCAGTATTCTTCTCATTTTCACAACTAAATACTGAAAGTCTGCACTACTTGGCAGCTCTGATTTGTATTTTCATGTAACCAACTAATCAATGAATGTAACACAAGGGTTCTATTTCATAAAGACTTGTTTTAATAACAAATGAACAATTTCCATAACAAGTTTCCTAATAGCAAATCAAATTGCATGATTTCAGTAGCTTTTAACTGTTATTGCAAGTTTGTGATTGTAACAAGTTTTATGAAATGGGCTCCATGTAGGTTTTCTTACCTTCTGGAGTATTCTCTCTTCTGTTCCTTGATAATGTCTTCATAGTGAGATTCAATATCAGGATTACTCAATACCACTAACTTCACCAAACCACTCCTACAAAAACAAACAAAGAAAACAACAAACACATCAAATAGCTGATAGCAGCATAGTACACAAATACACCATGATGCTCAAGGATTTGGCTAAATTATTGAAAACCAAGGATCATCAAACAGTACTCTTCTACAAAAAGGACATGGCCCCGAGAGAGAATTGATTTCCCAGAGTGTGAATATTTTTAGCTTTTTCTGAGAACGAGTCATGTGTTTGCTTTATATCCCTTCCACATGTATTATTCCTTCGTACATCAAACCACATTAGCAATAACAAAGAAAGAACAAATAAGGTCACAACTTATGAAAATTTTCCCCTAACTCTTTGGATATGCTGCTAGCTAGCTTGGCAGGTAGCCAGCCCTAGGTGCACCTAGGGACCACACGATGAGCACAGTGGCTTGAGTTTGCCAGGTGCAGTGTATGTTTGTTTTTTTTAGCTCAATGCACATATGAGGGGGGACAAATAGTTCACCTTTTCTCTGGAAAAAAAAAAGAATTATGCATGGTGTCAGCAATTAAACAAACTATTTCAAGGGAAACTATTTTCCTTTTCTCCTTTATGTACACTTTCAATGCTACAATCTCCTGGAATTCAGAAGTTTTTATGGACATTACATCATTGAACACAGATGACTTTACCTCTGAAGTGATTTCAGGATGTAATGATAGTTGTTGAGAAGAAAGATAGCACCAAGATACTGGTCTGAATAGGTCTTAGCCTTCTGATCTAGGTTCAAACTAAGAGCTCCAAGAACTTTACCTGAAAAAAGAGAAAAATATTCAGTGTGACAACATGGCAAACACATAGCATCATGAACTTTACCTGAACCCCCCAAAAAACCCAAACAACAAACGAATCCGAACCCCCAAAGAAAAACAGATGGAAATATTCTGTATGACAGCATGGCAAACATAGCGCCTCACAAATTTTATCTGAAGAAAAAAAAAAACCAAAACAAAGCAAACACCCCAGCAAATTACAAATTTTCTACTAAAATCAATTTTTAAAATATTGTTATTTATATATAAAGATTTACGTGGTTGTTTCTGTTCAACTCATAATCAGATTGTTACCACAAGGCCAGTGACTTTCCATTTACTGGTAAAATCAGAACGGAAAATCATTTTGGAGCTTTATTTTTAGTATGAAAATTCATTGAATTTACCTTTGTGAAATGGAATTAATGTTCCTGCTGTGTGAATTTTCTATGACAAAAGATAATTTCCATTTTAGATCAGTTTGAAATGGAAATACAGGTTTTTAGTTATTTATATGTAAAGCTACAGTTCCCATACTTACCAACATAGGTTGCAACTCTTCTTTGTTTTGCTTTAGGATCAGCACTACGCATCTGCAGGGTGGGGTCTGCAAAATATAAAATTAAATGAAACTTCTAGCATATAAATCAAGCCAATTAAATTTCAAACAACAGATTAAAGAGAATGTCTTTGATCTGAATTAATATAAAATAAAACGGAAAATCAATTTCCATTGAAATTGTTTGTTCATATTCATAATTATTAAGATATTGAGGAAGGGGGGGGGGGGGGTTGGAAGGGGGGAATTTTTTCCCAGAACTAGAACAAGAAAAGTGCTTCATAATGGCAGAAGCTGAAAAGAGGGGGACATTTTTTCATGAGCATACATTTCACATTTCTATATATAGTTATGATTTTATAACTGAATTTGGTTAATTTGATTTCAAAACTTCCACAAAGCTGAGTAATGATTATTACCTTTTTGTGTGGCAAGCATAGCAGCAGCTGTTTCTACAAAATCCAATAGATTATCCAGGAAAATAAGTGCCTGTTGAAAGAAAGATAAAAAAATGATTGTGTCATATTGTGGAAATAGAAATTGTTCTTAATCTTCCATGGATAATGTGTCCTCACTTTATATGTGTTTTCAAGGTGTTTGTTCTAAATTTACTATTTCACAACAATATGATTTATTATTATATACAATTGTCTTCAAAAGTTAAGGAATCCCACCGCAAAATGCACTCCTTCATGTTGAGTGTTGAATCGAGACAACAACACTACAATATTCGGCGAGCCCAGAGAATAAACTTTACTGAATGTAATATTTTATCACCTGATTTCACAACTAAATATCTAAAACATGGCAGAACTTTAACACTTTAAATATGTTCATTTTCTGGTGAGGTTTACTAACTTTTGAACATCGCTGTACATGTAGGTAAAGTTAAGTAAGAGAAATGTTTTTACTTACATTGCTAGTTAAACCATGGACAGTACCATCCTTTGGCATATTGGATTTATCAGGATCATTCTGTTATCAGGGAATGAAATTTGATAAAATTGAAAATAATTGATAGAAAGGTTCTAGAATTAGGGAATCTGTAAATATATATTTCATTTGGGACTATACATGTACTTTTAATGGTATTTCCTAACATATTTTTCATTCATTGTTATCATTTTCATCATAATCATCGCCATCACCATCGCCGCCATCATCATCATCATCATCATCATCGTCATCATCATCATCATCAATCATCAGTAGCATTACCATCATTATTATTATGTATTTTATTCTCGGAGGCTCAAATGCTCAGACAGATTTATAATGTTGATGTATATTCATTCACAAGAATTTCTATGATATGGTGAGCATGAAAAGAAAATACAACAGGAACAAATAATCACCCTCACTACCCCAAAATCCATGTCAGTTTAATGAACGAAATCCAACACTCAATGTTTGCATAATCAAAGGAGAATTAATCCCTTACAGCAAGTAAGGGCTGACTGCTATTGCTTCAAGCACCTCTGTGCTTATAATAGCTGGCCCCTGTATTTTACTGAATTCACTTTATCACATGCTTATGTATGATTTAATTATCAGTCTTTTCATGTATTATTTACAATGTATATCTTCAATTGTCACATTTAAATTGTATTCATTTATATGTTTGATATTATGTGAACATGTTAATTTATCATTGATTTATGAATAAAATGCAGAAACTCCTGCAAAAAAAAGAAAAAAGTTAACTCGTGTGAAAACAGGAAATCAAAGAATAAGAATGATAGTTTGGACAAACTTGGACAAGCAATAAGAAATTTGTTCATGTGAGGCATCACAGATATTGTTCACATTGCCAATGGGAAGATCTACATAGCATAGTGATCTCAACATTCAAATGCTCATAATTTCCTTATCATCCAATCAATCTTCCTCAAAATTTCACTGATCTGTTTCTTCAATTTTTCTCTTTTGTATGAATTAAAATGATTACAAGGGTTCCATTCTCCTATAAACCAAAGAATAACCCATCAATCTAGTATAAGAGATATATGTGAATACACAACCAGTGAGTACCTTTATGATATCAAAGAATTCTTCCAGAGCCTTTGATCCTGTCGATTCCAGACTGGAGATGAGACTAGGTAGTTTACTACGCGTACTTGGTGCCGTGCCCTGTATTACCAACATAACAATAGCAATGTTATACAATATGCATGAAGTACACTGCACATACTGTATATTTTTTTCACATTTCTCTTACTCTCCTATTTTGCTTTGTTTCTATCATTCTACTTTCTTCATTTGCACAACCATCCAATGCAAAATACAATATAGGCCTAGTAAGAATAATACACTGGACAACACATAATTTGTCATTCAGAGCCTGGCTATCTATCGTTTTTGTACCCCCCCCCCTAAAAAATGCATGAGCATGACCACTTCACCTTTGTTATATTGCCATCCTTAATGATACTCGAGTATAATTCACATTGAGGTACTGACCCTTTGTTAAAGCTTCAGATAGACTTTGAATTGCTATCAAGAATTAAAAAGAAAGAAGCAAATCTTCAAATTTTATTTTTAAACATCAATTAAAGGACAAGTCCACCCCAGCAAAAAGTTGATTTGAATAATAAGAGAAAAATCCAACAAGTATAACACCGAAAATTTCATCAAAATCTGATGTAAAATAAGAAAGTTATGACATTTTAAAGTTTCGCTTAATTTCACAAAACAGTTATATGCACATCCTGTTCGATATGCAAATGAGGGAACTGATGACATAACTTACTCACTATTTCTTTTGTATTTTATTATAGGAAATATGAATTATTCTAATTTTCTCCTCATTGTCCTGTGAGACAAAGTTTTATTCCTCCCTGAACATGTGGTATTACCGTTGTTATAACATCTTATGGCTCAGTTAAGTTGGTCCTCAATGTCAAATTGGTGAAAATTGAAATATTGTATAATTCAAACAATAACAAACAAAAGAAATAGTGAGTGATGGACATCATCGAATCTCTCATTTGCATGTCACTGAGTTGTGCATATAACTGTTTTGTGAAAAATAAGCGAAACTTTAAAATGTCATAACTTTCTTATTTTACATCCGATTTTGATGAAATTTTCAGCACTATGCTAGTTTGATTTTTCTCTATTTATTCACGTCATAATTTTCCTGGGGTGGATTTGACCTTTAAGGGTATGAGTATGAGGATAAGAATTTAATTTGTGTCCATCATGACAAATGAAAATTGATTTTGTTAACACATCAATATCAGTAGGCTACATAGAATAAATGGATGGATAATACAAATATGATATGAAAAAAACCCCATGTAACATAAACATGACCACATACCTGTAAAGCTTCATCAAAGTCTGGTTTGACGGCTAATAGGTGTTTCAGCACAGGGAATATACCTAGGATGGCAGAGTATTCGTGCTTAGCTATAGCCCTCTTTGCTGCACTGATGATTTGCTGTGAGGAAAATAATCAATAACTTAACAAATATCTTTTTCCATATAACGCCTCTTCCCGAATCTCATTTCTTATAAATTTGTGTAATAATAAATGGGTGTATGTTTTATGGTGCATTTTCAATGTCCACTTTTGAATGTGCTTTAAATACTCCCCTGGGAGTGGAGAAAAGCTATAAAATGACCAGGGTAGTAATAATCAATAAGTATTTTAGATATGTCCTTAGCACCTCATAAATGACTAGATTATCATCATCATCATCGTCATCGTCATCATATCATCATCATCTCTATTACCATCATTATCAATACATATGAAAAAGTAGAGATGAGTTTACAAATATTATGGTCTATAGATAACAAAATTAGTTATCGTACTTCAATAATATATTAATGGCAAATCATCATAATCAATATTATGAAAAAGTAGAGCTTAGTTTACAAATATTATGGTCTATAGACAACAAAATTAGTTATCATACTTCAATAATATTAATGGCAAATCATCATTATCAATATTATGAAAAAATAGAGCTTAGTTTGCAAATATTATGGTCTATAGACAACAAAATTAGTTATCATACTTCAATAATATTAATGGCAAATCATCATTATCAATATTATGAAAAAATAGAGCTTAGTTTGCAAATATTATGGTCTATAGACAACAAAATTAGTTATCATACTTCAATAATATTAATGGCAAACTAGCATTACGAATGAAATCAAGCTGAACTAATGAGAAAGGAATGATGTACATTACTGAATTCATCCATCCTGTAATGAACATCATGCCTTCCCTAACCAGGCCTTTTAAATCAACAATGTTGTTGATTACATCAGGTCATTTTTGTCAACTGTATTGTTAATTTCACAAAGTTAGAAATTTTGGTAAACAAAATTTTGGAAGTTTTGGCAGTTGATATTTATGAATCCTACATTGCCAGAACACATACAACAACTGGCATTGAACTCTGTGACCAAAATATCTAATCAGATAATTGCCACTTGTCTATTTGGACCAATTGCTTAAGCATTTCTTTGGTTATTTTTACAAGGAAAACAGGACAGATAAGACAACTTAATGACTCTGACAACCACCTATGGTTGGTGGAGCCAGCAAAGCATAAAGAAACATCTACATCATTTTAATTAAGTGTTCAACATATGCAATTCTTGATGTACACATGTAATAATGCACATACTCACCTCTCAATAATGATGGATGGAGGAAAAGAGCATAAAAGAAACTTCTATGAAGTGTTCAACATATGCAAAATGTATGTACGCATGAAATAATTCATTCTTCTTACCTCTCCATCATGTAGAATAGTATCAAGAGGTTTCTCAATGACCCTATCAAAGGTTTTCTTCTGGTGTTCATCAGGTATGATGTTTGCCATTAGCTGAGATTCACTCTGAAATATATAGGATAGAAAAGATTCTTTGATTCATTCATTTTGGTTTGTATATTGTACATTACTAGAAGATAACATACTATGTGCGCTAGCGTATCCAGCATCAACTATGACAAAGAAATGTATAGAGTCACTGTTGTCCCCAGACAATTGGGCCCATGAAATGCTTTGTAGGATCTGATGCTGAATACACACCTGATGTGCATAGCTAAATCTGAACAGAATATCTTGGGACTAACAAAATTTGCTTTACCAAGGTTTTGGTGAATTTGAAGATACCACCACACTGAGCAAAACAGAGAGATATATTCAGTTTCTAGAGTACCTGCATGAGTTTAATAAGACTTGATACACAGAAGAGATAGCAGGCCGTCTCTGGGTCCAACTGTTCATCTTTGGTTGAGGTGTTCTCTGATACATTAGATCCTGTTCGTCTATGGCCTGTATCAATCAAAATCACAAAGAAAAATATGTTTGTACGCGCCGGTATATGAAAAAATAAGTTCTAAATTACGTATGGAGCAAAAAGAAAATAACAAACAAAAACCTCACTATTAGTGAATCGAGGTATTATAAAGCAAAATTGAGAAATTTGTTGCAATTATTTGAGTAGCTGTTTTGTAGCCAGAGTGTAGTGGTTTCACGGTACACCATGTATTCTTTTATGGGCATGTGTTGATCCAGCTGTCCAGATGGCATAGTACATGTCATGCGTGCATCTGCATTTAAAGGTCAAGTCCACCCTAGAAAAATGTTGATTTGAATAAATAGAGAAAAATCAAACTAGCACAATGCTGAAAATTTTATCAAAATCGGATGTAAAATAAGAAAGTTATGACATTTTAAAGTTCCGTTCATTTTTCACAAAATAGTTATATGCACAATTTAGTCACATGCAAAGAGAAAATCCATGTCCCTTAGTCACTATTTCTTTTGTTTTTTACTGTTTGAATTATACTATACCGGTATTTCATTTTTTTCAGATTTGACAATAAGGACCAACTTGAATGAACCATAAAATATTAAACAATGGTAATTTCACATGTTCAGGGAGAAATACAACTTTGTTTCACAGGACAATGAGGAGAAAATTAGAATATTTCATATAATAAAATAAAAAAGAAATAGTGAGTGAGTGATGTCATCAGTTCCTTCATTTGCATACAGAACGGGATGTGCATATAACTGTTTTGTGAACTTGAGCAAAACTTCAAAATGTCAAAACTTTCTTATTTTACATCCAATTTTGATGACATTTTCAGTGCTTTGCTTGTTGGATTTTTCTCTTTATATGGAAATCAACTTTTTATTGGGGTGGACTTGTCTTAAGCATGACTCTATAAAATCGTACATAACTCTCTGTGAAACACCCCCAGGTTTTGACAGCCCATCAATGGTATAATTCATAACACTGATAATGAGATAACATAATCAATCTTACATTTCAAGTGACTAACTAATAACGTAATGTACACTTACCAAACATACTGGAGGAGACTTTTCCCTTTCCTCCCCTGCAAATGAGAGAAACAGCAGAATTCAATAGGCAAACATAATAAATGATAAAATTTCAGTCACAACACAATGTACTATCCAATAAAATATAATATTCATTGTATGTGACATGTACATCGGCATACACTGGCCATAATGTCAGGGGGGTGTTTCACAAAGATTAAATTTCATGTAATGCATCACTGCATTGGTCAGATCATGTGCACAGGACAAACACTACCATGTATCCATCAATCAGATTATGTCACCTCACACTTTAGACTTTGTGAAACATCCCCCCCCCGGTGAAACAGCCCCCTAAATAACTTACGATCTTAGAAGATGAGAAGTTCTCTTTAGAGGTTGCTCCTTTCCTCTATGCAATTTACCACCAACCTGTATCAACAGTAGAAAATAGATACTTGATTTAAAATTTGATCCACATTAATTGAATGAATCTGATTTTTATTCCTCATATCTCAAAGATATAAAAAAAAATGTGCAGACAGAAATGGTTTGTGTGCATTCTCATATAACTAAAGACATTTAAACTTCATCACATTACTAAATTTTTTATATGGGTCGGCCAATCACAAGGTATCTTCCTTTTCAGCCAATTCCCTCCTCATTTTTCTTTAATTTGTTTGATGTACATTTGTTATTTATACATTGCTTTTCATTTTCTATTTTATGTATTTTTATCAGATCTCTTTAGGAGAAATATATGAAACAGAAACTAAAAAAATTAATATAACTATAAAATGTGTAAAAAAATAATAATATTCATTACTGGAATGAATATCATAACTTACAAACCTATATAATGATTACTAACTGAATAATTCAAATTTGTTGTTATTGAATAAAATGTGTCTAAAACTACTCGAAAACAAATAAAACAGGGTACGAACATCTATCTCATATTCAATTTTCAAAACCATTCATCAATTCCAACTGGCTAATCACACGGTGGGCAGACCAAACCACTTACCACTAGAGGGGAGTATGGCCCACCAGGACCTGTCCCTCCAGATTTATTATTAAGGTGATCTTTGAGTCCCTCCATTGATTTACGCAGTGTGGCCGCTCTTGTGGAATGGTAGATCTCAATGAACTCTGTAGTCTGCCCTTGGTTTAGCAACCATCTTGAAATCTCAGAAAGTTCTTCTATGACATCATCTATAATGCAGATTTTTTTTAATGGCCTATGAAAGGTCTGCTAATAGAGCCTGAATAATGTTTTTATCACTATAAGCAATAATTCCTTAATAACTTGGTTTCATTCATTCCATTTTCCAATCATGATTTATACTGGAAACTTCAAAATGAAAATACATACCAATTATCATTACCTATTCACTGCCCAAAGCTTCAATATTTGTTATTACACTCACTCAAAAGGGTTGTATTCCCTTGGTTTATTGGTAAATGATCTAAATCTTACACTACCTGACACAATCATGGCCAAACCAACTTGGCCTACTAACAGATTGGTCCAATTGCTACCTTAAAACAATAATCAGGAATGTCAGTCAATTTTGCAGACTGGGCCTGAAAAGAAACTAACACAATAAAGCCCCATGCCTGCTCTACATTAAAAAACCTGATAAGGCCTGAAGTGTTAAAATGTCAAGGACTGAAATAGGGAAAATGCCTGAGGATTATATTTATTTCATGTACCCTTAGGATTTCTCTGAGCATGAATCAGTATCAAACCATTTGCTAAAAGCCTCAAAATTACCTGGTAATTGCTTGAATGATGCGTCCTCTGGAGCCAACTCTGAAATAGTTTGAATCAATAATAAATTTATAAACATTAGAAAAACAAATCATGTATTATGATGATTTGAGAGCATGAAATAAACAGAACTGTTAAAAAAGAAACTTTAAAATCATATAACCATCTAATATTAGAGAAAATAATGATAATGCTTCTTGACTTGCAAAACATATTTTAGTGAAACCTCAAAATGATTCAAACTGTACCGGCATTGTATATCAACTCATATCAAATGATTGGCCATTGAATTATATTCCATCAGTGTAGCAACAACAAAACAGATACACATACTACTGATACATACCAATTTGAAAGAAAAATCATGATAACTGAAAGGCTTGGAATTAACTTTCTGATTCCTTGAATGCATGATCGTCTAATCAGGGTAGTCTTGCTAGAGCAGGAGTAATAGCATGCAGCGCTTACAAATATATATCAAAAGCTTCATAAATGTTGCAAATTATTATCATTACTATTATTGGAAATATTACCTTCATCTGTACCCAGAATATCTAAAATCTTGATCGGAGGAACAGGGTTACTGTGTCTAGAAAGTAGATTCCTGAATTCATGCTGAAGTAATTCTTTACCAGTGTTGAATATTGAAGTCTGAATAAAAGACAACAAAACAATGCTTTATTATTACATCTGAACAAATTTCTCTTGTGATTTTAACTGGTATCCCAGTACAGTGTTTACAAACTATCTATGCTAAATCATCACTGATGCAGTAAATCAAGGCAAATTTAAGATGAATTTGTTAATAGAGATCTAAGAAATCTTTTGTATGAACTCTTGACAACATGCTTTACTAATTAAGCCAATTTTATTCCTCCCATAAAATGTTATACAGGGTAAAAAGTACATTTCCTCTTCCCTCAGAAACAGACCTTTTTCATGAAGTTGAAGGCACCACCAATTTTGGTGAAATCCTTTGTTTTGATTGGCTGAGAAGCTCCGGTCTCTGACTGTCACTATGACAACTGTCGGAAAATGTTCATTTGTCAATGCTAATAACTTTAATGAAATGGTGCCCAGGCCAAATGTAGACCTGACCTTTTGGAGGGCAGGGTCATTACATAAAAATGCATAGCAGCTTTTCAATGATTTCCCTTATCCAAGAATATTATAGGAACCCACATATTCATGAAGGTATATCAATCCATTGACTTTCTAATTATAATGGACTTATATTACAGTGACCATGTGGTTCTCATAGCCAATCAGTTCATCAAAAGCAGGGGTGTATCCAGGTTTACAGGATATTGTAACAAATTTCCGAAAAGCAAAAAAAAATGAAGATCATCATCACTTTCAAAAGTACCGTTCTGTAGAAAAAATTTCAGGCAAGCCCATCCCGCGTCCCCTAGCCATGACTGATCATGAGCACATTATACTCACAGCTTTGGACAATTCTGGACTTTCTGGGTTGTTCTTGGCAAAGAAATCAAGAGCTTCCTGTATCTGTGCCATCTGACTGAGATACTTTTCATAGTTTCCTCCAGGCCTAAAGAAGTATATAGAGATCAAATGATAACAGTGATATTCACTAGGGGATGTTGCAAGAATTTACTATTTGCAATCAATTTCATATTTATGATGTGAATTTAAAATTGAAATATCAATTGCAAATTGATTTCTAAAGCTCATTGCAAGAAGCAGATCAGCAATCAACTGCAATTTTGCAATCAATTGCCAGAATTATGATGGATTTTTTGGACCCAAACTTGACTTACAATTGATTGCAAGTTTCCTTCAATGCCCCAAAGGTGAATTATACTGTAGGTCCCTCATATAGGGTCTTTGATGTACATACTTAATGACTTGCCCCAATGCCCAAAACCACTTGCTTTTCAATCAAGGCTCATTCATATTTATCAAAATACTTGATTCAAATAGAGCAGATAGGTATGAGCTCCAATAAACATGCTACTGGTTGAGGCCGGGGAAACATATTACATGAAATACTGTAAATAGTAATTTTCACCAATAACTGTTACAAGCTGATATCCTTGCATCTGGGCTCTGTTGCATAAAGTTACTGTTACAGTAACTTTGCCATCCAGTGGTATCTTCCATGAAATCCTTGATTCTGATTGGTTGATTAGCATTGTTACCATGGTAGTTACCACTGAATGGCAAAGTTACTATAATAGAAATTTCTATGTAACAGGGCCCTGGTTGGCTCAGAAGAAATCAATCGGTGAAAATCATTGACAAGATACTGCTCAAATCACTAAAAGGTACTCTTGAGTATTTACTTACCCTTCCTTGATAGCATTTTCTAATTCTCTAACAGCATCATGGTAGCTCAGAACATGATCAAATGAAACTAGGGTGCATTCAATATCTTACAAGATTGGCAAATTAAGGAACATAATTCAACCAAAATGCATCAACAATATTTAAAAATATATATATATATAATTTAAGAACATCAAAGCAGGCTCAATATAAGTTGTTTTATGTTGAAAATAATATTTAAAACCATGAATTTATCCTTTTCCATGGAATATATATTAATTTGTCAAATACTGATGTTCCAATCTTGAGGACCTAAATGATGAGGCTGTAACATATTGTGAACAAATAGAATTCAATGCTTAGAATCCAGTATTTGAGCACACAAGAGCTGCCCTGCTCAGGTCGGAGAAATTATGCTGTATTATATTTGTTAATATTTGTTAAAAGGAAGTGCTACTTGTAAGAGTTATAAGAAAGTATTATTATTATTATCATGAAGTCTACGGAAATAGGTATAATATTCTGTGATCAAATCATGTCCAATTTAATCGTGCTGAACAATAAGAAAGGATACTTTCTTGTAGTTTTTGCAAAGTGACCGTCTCCCTGTGGACGGGTAAGATGGTTTCCTCAAGCTGACGAAGACGATTCTCAAAAGATGTTAGGATCATCACCTTTCAAAACAGTAAATAATAGAGTGTCTGTTCTTGTACAATGCATGCATGTCAAGCATTATAAAATGGTGATATGGATCCTAGTCAAATGATTGACTGAATTGTGTCACATAAGGCCCCCATTCCACAGAACGGAGACCGTTGAAAGACCACTGAAAGACTTAAAATTGGTGAGGTCTTACAGCGGTCTTCAAGATCACTGAAATTTGTCATCTCTGTGGAATGGCTCAGAAAGACCCCTCAAAGAACTCTAAAAGACTGATGGATATTCCTTGTCTTACTGGTCTTAGACTAGTCCTATAGAGATCTATCAATGGTCTTTCAGAGATCTTTTATGCAACAAGTGATCTTTCAGAATTCTCTCCATGGACTTTGCCTGGTCTTTCAATGATCTCTCATGAGTCTTACAGTGATCTCCGCAAAATCTTGAGAGACTGCCGAAAGATCATTGAAAGACTATGAAGACCTTTGAAAGTTCATCGAAAGACTGCTGAAAGACCGCTGAAAGACCACTGAAAGACCATTTTCTTGTAAGACCGTTGTAAGACTGTTTTGAACCGTTTCAAAAAGTTTTGGAGCCCATGAAGACCACGAAGACCGCTGAAAGATTGGTCAGGACTCGTGTAAGACCTCAAAGACCATTGTAGGTTCATTGAGAGACCTCTGTAAGATCGACCAAAATTCATGGTCTTTCAAAGGTCTTTCAGCGGTCTTTCTCTCTGTGGAATGGCCCCTTAACCAGCTATTTATTATAGCTAACATGCAAATTTTCTAATGACTGGTACTAATGACTAGTTCTATTAACTGGTCATAGTTTTGAAATAAAGATGTTTATCAAATAACAAGGACCCACATCACTATCTTATAAAACATATAATAATAAAAATAGTTATTACTTATACGGCACTTTTCCAATAAGGCCCAAAGCACTTAAGCTAAAACTATGAAACTACAAAAGAGATGGGTTTACAATGGCTTTTTGAAAATTTCTATCGATGGAGACTGTCTTATTATAAGAGGCAAATAATTCCAGTATTTTTAAGCTGACACAGTAAAAGTTCTTTCACCGGCTAATGTACGAGTTAATGAATATGTTAGAGGAAGAGGGTCACCAGCCGACCTTAGTGCTCTAGTTGGTGTATACAGCGTCAAACAGTTATTTGAATAATCTAGAGCCTGTTTATTCAGTGTTTTGTAGACAATCAAGAGTAATTTGAACATAATTCTCTGTTTCAAAGGAAGCCAGCAAATGAATTGAATAGTGGCTGGGAAGGATGATCTTGACAAACCTGTAAAATAGTGCTGCCCAATTCGCTAGTTGTTGAATACAAATAAATTGATGAGAGGGGATTGTAGATACATATACATGTAATAGGCCTACACCGATTTCTGCTTGGGCATTAGAATAATTACCCACACTTGTCACCTTATAAATAGTCCAATAGTCGACTATGCCTCAAGCATGTCAGACCTGTTCCAAAGATATAATTTTCAGAATGATCCCTTGTTCTACACTGAAAATTTTAACCACTCAATTTGAGACAAACCCGACACTGTTTATGCATGGAGGAATATACCTCTTTGTAGTGACCCAATTTAAATCTTAATAAATCAAGCAAGTGACAGATAAATTGTGCTTTAAACAGGATTAAATAGAGTATGACTTTACAAAATAACTTATATACCAGGCAAAAAAATAATTTCCCATTTTTGGGGATTATTTTCAAAACCTACTGCCTAAATCTGCAACAGGGATTTTTGAGGGATCTCTTTTATGTTCCATGGCCGTAGTGTAATTTTTCCCCCCTGCAATTTACAATTTAACAAGTATTTCTCAATTTATCATACTGAAGTGGAATTATCACCAGAGTCAAACTCACCATATTCTGACTCATATGCTGACTCTTGTGTAAGTTATCTCTGATAAAAGTCAACTCTTCAGCATCCTTTGAAATAAAACAAGCTAATTATTTAATATCACACAAAATAAAGAATTGAAATTCCAATTATAAACAAATTCAAAATGCAACTCTTCAGCATCATTTGAAGAAAAGAAAACAATTAAGTAATATCACATGAAATATGGAATGAATTGAAATACTGTAAATGCAAAATCCATCTGATAAACAAATGAAAAATGCCACTCTTCAGAATCATTTGAAGAAAAAAAAAGTTAATCATTATGTCTTTATCACATCACATGAAATATAATATAAATCTAAATAATGCATAATTATGCAAAAGTAAAATGATAAAAATGTAAAAATGCAAAATTTTCCTGAAAATCTAATCTAAATGTATTCTGCAAAGGTTACAGGAGCAATAAAATTTGCCTTACTTTTTTCATGCAATATACTCTATGTTATGCAAAAAAAAAACATTTGTAATGCACATGTATGTCATCTATGTTTGCAAATACAATTTGTTTCAATTTTAGAATGGACTTCTATAAATCATGCAATACATGTGAGCAGAAATTATTGTTTGCTTACAACTGCCAATTTTTCCTCTATCATCCGAATCTTTTGTGCAGTATCTTCCATATTTGCAGATGATAGATATCAATTCAACGTTGGAAGATACACTCTAGCATCAGCTGGTCACCTACAAGTCCTGAAATGAAAACCAAAGTGAATCCTGCTATATGAAAAATGATAATTCAATAGGCCTAAATCTGACTTGTGCATGGCTGGTGGGGCCGCGTGGGGCCACTTCCATTGACGAGTGGATACCATACGTGACCAAAAAAACATGTAAAAAGGATCTCTTTTTTCAAGACAGGGCATGTTACATACGTAACGTAATAAGAGTGTCGAAAACACTAAAATAATGAAAAAGGGGTATATATATTTCGCTAGGAAAACTATGTGTTTATGGTCCAATTTGCGATGGTATAAAAAGACTAAAATACTTTATAAAGGATTTACTTTTTGCCCCAACACTACGTGTTTAGGGTCCGATTTAAGAGAGGTGTCTTGGGTGGTACTATGAAAAGTAAAGGTAAAGCCGACATCCATGATCACGTCCGTGACATAACAATTAAGATATCGTTGTACTTGTTTAGGTGCCCATTCAGGGAATACTTGTCAATGGTCTCGTTTTGTTTCCAATACTTAGGAGTTTTGTAGGCCGTAGGGTAGGGGTTCACATTGCCATAGACCAAAAGCTTAGGTCTCTGTTATATTGGTTGTTCCGCTGAACTCCGTTGGCTCCACTCACCAATTACAGAGACCAGAGTTCTAACTCGATCTGTACAGGGACTCAATGGCCATATGTTTATGTATTAAGTTCGGATAAACCAGGGAAGTGGGAGTTGCGCGACAGCCGAAGTACATTGTACTTTTTAATTTCTTTCCTTAATTTCATCCAAGTACATAGGGACATGCGTTGCTATGTGTTATGCGCTATAAAAGAACTGAATAGTATTATTATTATTTAAGTTTATTTTTTCCCATTTTGGTGCATTTCAGGCCAAAACGGAATAGAATAATCTTTATTTAGGTCCAGTTCTTTTTATATATTTTCATGAAATAAAGACAAAAATCGATGAGCCCCGTCGGGGGGATTTTGCATTGTTAACCCCCTAATGGCGGCTGCACGATCGCAGGCCGTCTGTGTACGAAGAAAAAAAATTAAAATGTTTAAAAAACTCCTTGAAACAGACGGCTGCCAGCTGTCTACAGACTACACACACCATTACCTAACCCAGGGAGCTCTGGGGAGTTACGATTCATAACAAAAATGGCCGATCGAGACGGGGGTAGAAGGAGAGAACTTTTCGTTTTTTTTAAGTTCCAGTCTGTGCCTCGATGTCAGGAAACTGCCACTCGTTAGACCTTCATCCATATAATTGCGGTTAGTGCATAATTTCTGTTTTCACAATTCATTTGGAGAAATATTTAGACCATAAATCACGCTAGTCCCGTGAGTATCATGGTCAAATACACGGTAAGCCCCTGGGCTCCGGCCCGCTGTGCGGGCCGGAGCTCCCTGGGTTAACCATTACCATGATTACCTGTTAAGGGATCAAAGGCAAAGCCTTTGCGATATTTTTGGCAAAAATTCAGACAAAATTTGACTGAGGTGAAATAAGTTTCCTGACTCAAGTATGGCAAGTTCCCTCAAGTCTGCGCAGTCCCCCTTGTCTGCGCACATGCGTATCTGCGCGATTCTAGTAGAAAAAGATACGCAACGAACACAGACTTTACACATGCAATACATAGACAGATATTCATTAAAAAATCTGACTCAAAATGGTGGAAAAATAATATATTTGGAGCATTTCATGTTACAGCCTCAAAATGCAGCCTTTCTCATCAAAATCTCTGAATCGTGTGCAAAGTGAATGGGTGCGCAGACATGGGGTAACGGTACCGTACCATTTTTTTTTTCAATCTGAAAATTACAGCCCGAGGTTTTTTCCAAGAAAATCCTATAGGCCTAGGCCTATATCTTTCAAATTGTTATGAGATATTTGGTACACTTACTCATAATAATATAAATAAGGAACATCATTATTTTAATGTTAACTGAAAGATTTTGTGAAAGAAAAAGTAATTCATGAATCATGTTGTTATTGTTTAGACAGGAATATCCGTCGTTTCTGGGGATTTATTCAACAATTTCTGACATTTTACTGTAATCCCCATTTACCGACGGTAGGGTGTACGTGTGGGCTCGCATGTGTTCTCATTCCCTCCCTTTTGTCAATTCACAGTCCAAAGTTTGATGTAATTTTACACATCGAATTTACAATCTAAGGATGTATAAACAACAAACTTTTAATTGATGATATTCCAACATTTAAATACTTTAAACGATATAGATGAAAAAGGCATGAAAAATATACTTTACCGATGTTTAATTGGGTTGAACACGATAAAAATGGTCAAAATGGCAGCCAAACTATAAAATATTTACAAACGAACGTCAACAATCACGAATGTGATATCGATATTGCTTTCGATATTATACGATCTGCTCCATATGCGAACGAAACCGAAGATAAACGATACTAGTTATACTAGTACGAGTACTAGTTATAATCGCGATATATCGATTCGAGACATTAAGTTAATAACGACAATGACGTCATTCAAGATGGCAACTTGCAAGAAAAACCGTCAGGTCAGGTGAAAATGTCTTAGATGACAGATTTCTCAATCATCCAGAGGATTTTTTTCAATAACTCCGGCCCAAGGTATGCAATTACTTAAGTTATATATATTTCCCTGATAATGGAAACCATGAAACTTTCAATTTTGCTTAAAAAACAGTTTTAAATCGCGATCTATAAAACGCTAGTTCACTATACGTTGGCTGTAGGTACGGGGCCCCATCCCCTTCAGTCTATGTATGGTGAGTGGAGCCAACGTAGTTCAGCGGAACAACCAAAATACAGAGACTGAAGCTTTTGGTCTAGTTATTGTTATATCTTAACTTAAATTGGTAGGTGCGCAGACTTGGCCACCAAGCCCAAGGCACCATCAATCATCATTGATCATACTTTCATAGTCAAAGACGTCAGGTTGTTGGCCAATGAATGTGTAAGTCTGAAACTGCATTTAATATTAGCGCCTTATTTATGATGGTGGGCCCCAAGTCTGCGCACCTAACAATTTGAGTTAAGATTTAACATGAATTTCTTCTTATTTCACAAAATCTTTTGGTTAATAGTGTTCCTTATATTATTAAGAGTAAGTGTACCAAATTTCTCATTAAAAAATGAAAGAAAATATAAGATTTTCTTGAAAAAACCTTTGGGCAGTCATTTTCAGATTGAAAAAAAAATGGTACCCCATGTCTGCGCACTCATTCACTTTCACGATTTGGGGATTTTGATGACAAAGGCTGCATTTTGAGGCCGTCACATGAAATGCCCTGAATTCATTATTTTTCCACCATTTTGAGTCAGATTTTTTATGAATACCTGTCTATGTATTGCATGTGTAAAGTTCTTGCTCGTTGCGTATCTTCTTTTACTAGAATCGCGCAGATACGCGGGTGCGCAGACTTGAGAGACCGCGCAGACATGGGGGAACTGACCATACAAAAACAACCCCACTCATATTATTTATGCTGCGCTAGAGCTAGCGCCGCGATTTTCATTCTGTGACTGAGACGCAACGGAGATCGGAGACCCATGGATTACGCAGCCCGGAGCTTCCCGGAGAGACGGAGTAGCAGAGGCGAGCAGCCAGTCCGCCAGTCCAGGCCCAGAGAGGCTCCTCCCAACGGCAACAAAGACAAAGCTAAAAAGTCTTAAGTTAAGACTCAGTCATGAGTTCTAACAAAATCAGAGCTAAATAACTAATCCAACAGAAAAGTAACCCAGAGTCAGAGAGCTCCCGCCCGCGTAGCGGGCGGGAGCCCAGAAGCTTACCGTGTATTTTACCATTGTCACCGGACTAGGGTGATTTATGGTCTAAATATTTCTCCAAATGAATTGTGAAAACGGAAAGTATACAATTACCACGATTATATGGATGAAGGTCTAACGAGTGGCAGATTCCTGACATCTGGGCACAGTCTGGAACCTCAAAAAAACGAAAAGTTCTCTCCTTCTACCCAGTCTCGATCGGCCATTTTGTTACGATTTTTAACAAAAATGGCCGATCGAGACGGGGTAGAAGGAGAGAACTTTTCGTTTTTTTGAGGTTCCAGACTGTGCCCAGATGTCAGGAATCTGCCACTCGTTAGACCTTCATCCATATAATCATGGTAATTGTATACTTTCTGTTTTCACAATTCATTTGGAGAAATATTTAGACCATAAATCACCCTAGTCCGGTGACAATGGTAAAATACACGGTAAGCTTCTGGGCTCCCGCCCGCTGTGCGGGCGGGAGCTCTCTGGGTTAACAGAAAAGTAGACTATAATGTACAAGCACATAAAATCAAACAAAATACATACCAGTGGAAAATCAAAAATTACTGCATGCAAACTCGGCGATCCTATCTATGATTGACCTCTTCCTGGCCTGACCCATTCACGTAAATCCACATAACAAACGTACCGGGTACGGTACCCTTACGTCTATCTGCTGTTACTTCAACAGCGTACTCCATTGGTTTTCCAACACCCCGTCGAATAAATACAGCGATCAATTTCTACTAAAAATTTAAACATACAGTGTCTTCAGAACAACAAAGAAAAATGACATCACAGCCAGAATCTTGGTGACTCGAGTGCAGACAAACCCTAAAACACAGAAATACAACAAGATAATGGGACATGGCCACAATTTGGAATTTTGATAGTGGCAAGAAAATTTAAAAGTATTCAGAAACATAAACAAGCTGGGAGTTAATATTTTTTTTTTACATTTTGATTTAGGCCTATGAAGTATAATTGCAGGATTTATTATGGCATCTGCATGGGCTTGATCCCATGCACACTTAATTTGGGAGGATATTTTTTAGACAATTTGCATAAAAATTGCTAAAATCATTATTTTTAAATACTTGGGATGGAAGAGGTAGCAATTAATTACTCCTCTGTCTGCCTATACCCACCCCTATCAGGCATGCACAGAGGCAAGGATTTTAAAAATAATGGAATGGTATTATATGTGTGTGTGTAAAGTTCATGAGAATGTGTTAGCTCAGAAGAAATGCATACAAAATTATGAGTTTTAAAGGGATAATCCAGGCTGAAAATTATAACATTAGAACAGATGGTAAATATCAGAGAAACAAAACACTGATATGGTTTCATCAAAATTGGAAGAGCACTTAGATCAAAATTTTGCACAAATAAAAAAAAATATTGATATTATAAACTTTTTTAAAATAGATTTTGATGAAGCTTTCTTGTTTCTTGCTCCAAAGATCATGTTATTTTCAGACTGGAGTAACACTCTAATCTATTAGAAAACTGTAAACATTAGTTTTTTTTATTTGGTTGGAAATTTAATTAAAATCCTTTACTTGTTTTTTTCTTTTGTTTGAATTCATTTTTCTGGTTTGAGAAACTACGGACAACCCTAAATACAGAAGCAAGTAGGGAGAGATAGGACTGATTAAATTGATTGAAGATGGTTGGGGAATATTGCTGCAAACAGTAGTGTACGCAGGATTTTTGAGTTGATTGAAAACTTGACAAGCAAAAAAAAAAGGGGGGGGGGAGTTTTCATCCGATGAAAATTTGACCAAAAAAAAAGGTTTTCACCAAAAAAAAATTAAGAAATTAGTTATTTTCGTAAAAAAAAGCAGAAAGATTTGAATTCGAATCCAAATCAAGTCTCTAATACGCTCCTTTCATTGATTGAAAATCCAAGTTGCAATTGATTTTTTTAGTTGCGTCTGATTGCAACTCCTTTTGCAAAGTGACTCTAATATAACAATTGAATACACCCAACCTTACTTATGCTTTGACTTTAATATCCACATTCATCTCCACTCTCCTTTTCTTACCAAAAGCATCACTTTTTGTATTCACTCATTTAACAATCATTTCACCCATATCATGTCACTCCTCCATGTTAATCCTGATAGAGTGGTCAACCACAGTGCACTAAACACCCTGCATTAGACACCATGTTTCTCTCCTGGGTTCGGTAACACAAACATTAGCAATTAATCATAAGCTTGATTTTTTAGATTGATTGCACATTGTAGTCGATGCAATCATTTGTAGATATTCTTTCTATGATGATTGCTGAGCTATGTGTTACTGGCCCCTAATTCAAAACTATTTTCCTAGGATCTCACTGCTAGCTATAATAATCGATCCTTTTTCTTCCATGAACTTGGGATTCTTTGTTCAGTTAAATACCGGTATTTCTTTAATTTTTCCATTTTCATTTGAAGCCTGTGCTATCTGGGAAAACGTTGCTGACTCCAAAATTGATAAGTAGGCCTCTCATGATAATGAACAGATTGTGAAATACCCAAATTCTTTAAGTAATCTCTGTCAAATCAATACAACTGAACTTCATTAATCATTTTTCAAATTATTCAAATTTTATACATTCATGTACATAATATTGCAATCTCAATTATAAAGTATGCAAAAATATCACTTTTTAACAGATAGCTTTATAAAACAGTCTTACAGAAAGTGTAATAAATTAAGGGTAATGGAACAAGTCAAGAATAGAAAAACAACAATCAACAACAAATAAATCTAGGTCTTTACATCAGATGTGTTTGACTGATATAATTTGTATTTATGTCAAGAATTTTTGTAACTTTGACGTGGTAAATAATTTCATATGAAAAAAATTCAAGTATGTAAATAAACTCCGGGATGAAATTGAATAAATATACCTTGGCCGGTATTCAAAAGAATACAAACTGGTAAAAAATAATGTTAACATTGAAATGGATAACATGACAGAGGAAGCGGAGTTGCTTGAATCAGCTAAACATATTTTCATCATCACTCTAGTAATTAAAGACTTCAACTCTGAATTTGAAATAATTCATTTCAACTTGGTTAAAGATATGTCCAAACTTAAAACTCTTCATGTTCAGTGTTATTGGTAACAACATAAGTATTAGACAACGTGATTGTTTGACCAAATGCTCATTCGACCAAGAGGATTACAAAATCTTCCACTGTCTACAGTGTAAAGAGGGGTCTTTTGGGCATGTTTATTTACAACGAATGCATCAAATTTTGAGGAAAAAAAGTTGTTTTAATGAGTTCGTAATCAATTATTTTTCTGGTTCTATTTTGTAATATTCTGCATTTAAAGGGAGATGGTTTAGCCAAAATGTACCTGGAATGCAACCCCTGTCTGCAAAAAATAAAAGAAAGAAAAAACGAGGGGACTTTCTAAAAGAAAAAAATTGTATCTGTTGTGTGCAAAATGGGGGTAAAACATACTTGAATCATGGCTACATGGTTAAATTCTGAGTTGCAGAATAATCATGATCAAACATTTGAATAGAGTGATAACAGAAGCACTCTACTAAATAGCTCAAATATTCAAACCATTGAAGGACTAATCAATTCTGGAGGTTTCAATGACACTGCTTTATAAACCAAGAATGCCATTATCATCATAAAATCTGGTAAGGATTTATCCATGTTTGTTCCATTTGTGCCATAATGAGAAGAAATCAGGTTTATCAGAAATTTCTCATGCATTTGTTTAACTGAGTTAAAATGATATAAGTTTGTAGAATGCAAATTGTGAGCAATTCAGCCACTACCTTCAAGATACAGTCTGACTAATCATAAATTCCTTTGATGTATTAAAGATGATTAACAAGGTGAATAATGAGCTGAATATGGCTGTATCTTCATTATACTTCATCTTTGATCCTGTTCACTTTTTCTCACCAATGGTATTTCATTCTCCATCATATGGTCTGCGAAGCCTCTGTCACTCAGACTTTGAGAGCCTGTTGAGCACTGACAAGGTTCTGTGCCATGCACTGCTGGCAATGGATTATTCCTAACTATTAAAACTATATAAACGGTTCCTAGTACTTGTATTCCCGTAGCCAGGCAGCATGTGTCACGTCGTACTTGTATCGGTGCTTGCTATGACTGCTTCAACTATGCTTTGGATGGCTTGTGTTGACAGGGATGATGGGAAGGCCTCTATGAAGCCCTGACCACCCTCAGAGCAGCTCGCAAGTTGAGGATCCAGTGGAATGTTACCTGTGAAATACACAAAATGAAAGAAGACTCATGTATGTAAAAATAAGCTCTCTGAAAACACCTGATTTCTTGGGATAATATTTTATTCCCCTTTAAATTACTAAATATCACTGTAACTTTCAATTTATCATCTTTAATCTCTAATAAGCCCTTCATTTTCATTTTTATGTGTTATTTATAATTTGTAATTTGTTTATCAATATTTTCAAGCTGACCACTTTTCTTCATTCTTATTTCTAATCTGAGGTATTCATTATGGTAATTAATCTAAGAAATGTAAATATAAATAGTGGCTATTTTATTATGGTAATCATTTGAAATAAAAAGAACAATAAATTCAAAAGCAAAACCATCTTTACCTAGAAAGGGAACTTGACATTCCTTTGCCAGTGATTCACCACCTCCTTGAGAGAACACATTGGAACACTCCTTCAAAGAAGAAAAAAGAGGGGGGGGGGGGAGAAGAGTGAAAATTATTTAAATTGAAAAGTGTATTTGATACCAATATCTACACATACACCCCAACACTCGCAGTCATACACACACAAGTCATGCATACATACAAACAACTCACTAAAGACAGGATCAATTTGTTGTATTAACTGGTTACCCATACACCAAAGCCTGAGATATTTCATGCACCGGCTCAAACACACGTCACTTCCGTTTTTCAATTCGATCGCAAAGTCAGCAAGATATGTGATATTGATTCTATCGATAACTGTACAAAGGAAAAAACGTAGGGTCAGGGATATTTTTAGGGTAGGGCTGGGTACGTTAATGCATTATTTTCCCTTATGTATCATCAAGCAGATACTTACTGAACAGTGAGGGCAGACAAACCCGCTCATGTTTTCTACCAGTCCCAACACTCTTAGCTTCGTCTTCCTGCAGAATGTTAGCTCTCTTCGAACATCACCTACAGCTACTGCCTGCAGAGGATAAAACCCCACAATATTATAATAGCTTAATCACACATCTAAAATGATCTAATAATCCATCTTATTCATTTTTCATGATAGGTACAAGGGCAAAGAAATGATTCTTGAGCAAATTATGAACATGCAAATGAGGGCTTAGGAATTGTTAAAATGAGGGGAATCCATCAGGGGGGAAGAATACATTACAATAGAAGAGCAGTGTCAAAATTAAAGAAACCTATTATTGGATAACTCCCAAATGAAATTAGGTGATGATTCAAAATGGTTTCATATAATTCTCCCCTCTCCATTGTAAATGAAAATAACGAGAATGTATAAGGCAATACTATAAAAAGCATGGGATTCCTATAAATCGGGAAATAAAAGGTAACAACTGTCATAGGCCAGCCTGAATTACCTGAGGAGTTGTAACAAGGACAGCACCATCCGGGTTATGAGACTGGAGATTCTCTACCACTGTGATGTGTTCATCTGATGTACCTGTTATAAAATAAGCAGATTTTGTAATAGATTATGTAAATATACAATGAACAGATTATGCAATATAACACAATGATTCAAGAAATCACTACACCAAAAATTACTGTTACAATCAGGCAATGATTCATACAAAAATGCCAGCATGTTGAAAATTCTGACATGTTGATTCATGAAGTCAGTATCATTTTTTTTAAATCTTGGTCAATGCACTGCTTTGATCCCATGTGGAAAAAAAAATAAAAATAGGGGGATTTCGAGGCAAAATAACCCCTTACAACAGATATATTTTTCAACTCTTTTTCATTAAATAAATAATCTAAATATTTTCAAAATCAATTGCTCAAACATTCCAACAATGTACAAAATAAGGTTGCTCATGATTTGGATAATGGCAATTTTACATGTGAATACATTATTCAAATAACAATTTCTGATACATTTCCATTGCCAATGAAAGAAAAAAGGGAAAAGAAAGAAAAAAGGGAAAAGTAAAAAAAATGTAAATGCTAAAGAATTTATGTAAAATAAAATGAGTAAAATGAAATGACAACCAATTACCAAACTTTCATAATTTGCTTTCTGAATCATACCAACCTGGTGGTGTATCTATAATAAGGTAGTCTAATTCACCCCATACAACATCAGTCAGAAACTGCTTTATCATTGCTGAAAGAGAGAAAAAAAAGACGCTGGATGTGAAAATCAACAGCAAATACTTGCAGATATATTGTACGTGCACTCATCTCTCATGGTTTCTTAAACTCTTTGATATAGTTTTCTTCATCACACAATTTAATACTACTAATACTAGTTCCAGAGTTATAGGACCAACCTATGCCAACACAGGAGTCATGAAGAAAATATCTTCCTGTTCTATAATGTAATATGCTTTTTAAGTCAGATGAATTTTATAATTTGTTAGACATGGACCGATAAGAGATTTTGTTTTAAAAAGAATGAAAAGTATTCAAGTCAAATCAAATGATTTCAATAATTTTTTTTTCTTTATCACAAACAAGACTCCTGATGAAAGAAGCATGAAAATGTAGAAACCTGGGGCCAATATCATGAAGACAAAACAATGGTTACTTTTCCATTTACAAACTAGTACCATGGAAACTTTGATTTTGATTGGCTGCAGGGCCCGTTTCCATGGTAGTAGCCATAATATCAAGTTACTATCATTGTAAGTTGTTTATGAAATACCCAACTTTAATTTGTAAATATTTTCTGTTTTTATCCTACACGTAAGCAGGGGTGCATATTCACTACCGTTACTTACAAAAGTAAACTTTTACAATGAATTTATATACTTCTGAATACAGGTATTACTTAGGAATGATCATTTCAACAATACCATTTTTCTTTGGTCCCCTCCACACCACCGCATCATCTTGATTACCGAGAAGGAAGCTGATTGACATGATTGCTAAAGATGGATCAGGGTAAACAGGTACCCATCTGCAAAAGAATCAAAGTGATCAAACAAGAAATTTAACATTCCTGGTTATATCTGATTATTCTCCTTATCGGCATCTGGACAAATTTATGTTTGATCAAACAGAAATACACCTCTTCTTAAAATAATTTTACAATTTTTTTTGTATCTTTAAAAACAAATTTCTTTTTATTTGATCTTGGGAGTGATGTTACCATTAATATATGATGAAAAGTGGCCAATGATTACCAAATCATAAATCATATTTACAGACTAACACTATGGAGTTTGCCTAAATTGGGAGCAAACGCAAATGTGTTGGCAAGAAGTAAGTTCCAAAGCCGAGTTATCCTTAGAATGTACGGGTATTGATGGAGAGACATGTTAAACTTACGGAAAATGACTCTTTAAGGATGAAGAGTGTGTCAATCGTACGCTTGAGGATAAGGGGGAGGTTGTTTCATAAACCAAACGAAACTTGGAATATTAACTGGCTCCCTTTTCTATTTCCTTCCATCTGCTACATATATGTTAAACCAGGGAGATCTCCTTGGTTAAACTACCATTACTGTAAGGTGATTCTTATGTGTCTGTGTGTGTGTGTATTGAGGGATTTGCAGGTCTAAAAGAACCAGTCAGATTGGTCCGGGACTCTTGCCTGACAATAGATGACAATGAATAGTAATACTACCATCTTCCTTACCCTTGTGGACATTGGTGTACGTCATACCCTTCTACTCCAACCATCCGTGGAATGCTAGGTCCACAAAGATCAATGTCTAGGATCCCTACCTACAAAAAAAAAGATTTGAAAATTAGGAATTCTGTATTCAAAGGAGAGAGAGAAATAGAAAATAAAGAAAATAGACAACAGACCAGGATAGCATATCATCAAGATTTTGTTGTCTGACATGAGACCAGAGCTGCCAACCTGAACAAGAATATTCCAGTATTTTAAAAGATGAAATCAGTATTCTGGTGAGGAAATCAGTATTTTCAAAGAAATACCATGGGACAAAACATCAAACTGAAGCTTAAGAAATCAGTATTTTGCATGAAAGCATGAGTATTTTTCTAATTTTTCACTACTAATTACTGAAAATCAGTAGCAGTAATTGGTTGCTTTGTGGGGCCCATTGTTAAAAGACTTGCATTCAGAGTCTAATCGCAACTTGAAAAAAGCGAAAGTCCCAAATACACACTAGTTGAAAATCAAGTTTCGGGTGATTTTTCGACTTAATTGCAACTCTTTCAGCAATGGCCTTATGGTGTCAGCAATGGCGACTCTCTTTAATTTTAAATGGCCGGGAATGACTTTTGTCATAGCCGAGGATTAAATACAGATTTTTTTGGCGCTAATTAATGCAATTTCACACCAGCCGAATTCGAGAGAATTTCCCCACCAGTAACTGTTCGCAAATGTCATACATGTAGCAAGTCTCTCAATCACAGTTCAAGGTCAATATACCCAATGCTTCTCCGAATATCACGATCAGGAACAGCTGTATTTTGGCTTCAATCTAAAATTCACTGTTTTGCTTGGAGTTAAATTCTCTGTCATTTTTATATGGTCTGAGCTGAAGTTAGTGAACATGCGGTGAACAAATGGGCGAGCTGCTGCAGGCAGAACTTTTGGTTGATAATTTCAGTCTAGCTATATATCAAAACTATGGCAAAGCCATGGCATACATTGCCATACGAATGAGAATTTGACAAATTTCAGCGGAACAACCAAATACAGAGACTGAAGCTTTTGGTCTATGTCTGACTGAGACTTGTGACTCAAAATGTAAGACTCAGTCTCACAACTCACTGAGATGAAAGTAAGTTTTTTATAAATCACCTCTTTATTGATAAATCATATAAATCATATAACAAAGGTAATAAACATATAAACCAAGGATATCAGTTCTTATCGAACGAGATACAGGGTAACAAAAGCATACATGACATAAGTGTGAACATAACATTGTAACAGATACATGAACGAAACATAAATAAACATTGTACAAATAAAAGAACATGAGTGAAGTGAGCAATTCAGGAAGAAACTCATTGGAAAACTGTAAATTCATTGCATACTTGAACAATTTTGATATTCAATTAATTAATTATAAATGTGAGCCAGATAAATTTGAGTACATTTTTACAATTAAGCCTGAGTCATATCGATTATTTTGAAAACCAGTGTTTTTTCGATCGAACATCGATGCATCAAATGTTGAAGGCGGGGAATTTTTTTTGCTCCGGCCGGCCGTCGATGCACTATGCATGCACTACATGCACTGACGGTCTGCTCTGGCCGGGTGAGCGTTGCAAAAGCAGATGACAGAGCAAAGTTTGTTCGTATTTTCCATGATCACAAAACACAAAAAAGGCCGGGGAGCAATGCAGAATTCTTCCCAAAATATCCTCAACAATGTTATTTGCAGATGATAACATATAAGTTTAAAATGAAACAATATTAAAGACATGAATCACGCAGAGTCGATCCGAATGATTTTCGGTCAGCTAGCATTCGCAGTCCAGCCTCGCACACACCAGCCCCGTACTCTCCCGAAACGACAGGCGCGCTTGCCAGCGCCATCTAACAAACTGTGCAAACAGTGGGAAGAGCCCTGTAACTTGCCTGAGATTGTGTAGTTGGCGGGGTAGTTGGATCCAAAATTAGCTCCAAATAAATTGATGGGAATAAATACGTAATTTTCTCTGGATGATCATTTGAATTGGTATTCAATGCTGATATAACAATTGTGAGGAAAGATTGTGGAATATGAGTTATGACGATGTTCGAGAATTAATCCTGATAATGATAATCCATTTTTTAGTTAGACACAAGAGCTTGTGATCTAAATAAATACGAATGTCTCGGATCGAGCTCTAAATTCAAATAAATTATTATTGGATGTTAAATAATTACGATAAGAAATTATGGCCATACTAAAAATATTGACGATGTCAGCAAAGTATGTTATGTTCATATAGAAGAATTAATAGTATTATACTGGCATTATTTTTATTCCATCTCTGGACGTCTCCGATCTCCGAGAAAAGTAGCACAATGCGCATGCGCGGTCGATGACGTCTGACATATTCATGAAATCAGAGCCCAAAGTTGGGCACAAACTAGCTTGAAATTGATGGGAAAAAATATAAAACGCAATTTTTCTCTGTTTTGTCATGTAAAATTTTATTATATGGTGATATTACGATCTTCAAAAGAGTTTCTACATGTTGACAATGTTCGAGAATCAATCCTGACGTGATAATTATTTTTTTAGACAAGTGCACTCACTCATCATCATCATCATCATCATCTGGTACGGGATGAAGGCGCAAGCCTGTAACTCCCGGTCGCTTCTTGTAGGATTGGTCACTGAAAACTACTACTTCATGAGCTTGCGTGAGGAGTCATGGAAGCTCAAAGTACTTATTTTGCCAAAATATATCAATATTTCTTTTAAATTTGTCTGTTGTTGACATTTGTATTAGGTTTTCAGGAAGACTATTCCAGTCATAGATTGGAATAGTCTCAAGTCGATCGTCATGTGATGTCCGCCATTGAAAATTGAAACGAAATACAAACTTTTCACATCAAGCTCTAAATGCATATTAATGATTATCATATGCAAATTATTGTTAAATATTACGATTAAATCATGTTCTATTGTCATGATATTAATATTGTTCATGAAAGCAAGATTTATTTTACGTTGATCGCGCCAATTTTCCGGCCATTTTCTGATTTGATTAAAGCACAGTACTGCGCATGCACGATCGATGGTGATGACTTCCATTCATAAATTCATCGTGCATAAATTATCTCGGCACGAGCAGACGAGTAAGACTCGAACTATGATCGAAAAAAACTTCAAATTAATGGGGAATAGGCATCATATTTACACAATCGGTTTCATTTTGGGGGCAATATAAATCAAGTAAGTAGTAGTCAAGTTGGATATTACTGTTTATTTTTATGTTTGATTGCGTTAACCAAATGAATCGGCCGGCCGACATATTTTTTTTTTTTTTTGATGCACCGATTTTGCAAAATCTGCATCGGCGTTCGATGACATCGATCGAACACCAATTTTAAAATCGATTCGACTCAGGCTTAGTAATGATCGTATATCTAAACCTAATCTATACATGTTGCATTATGCAGTTTAATGATACAAGATTCTACATCTATATAACGTCAACATTCGAGATTGAGCAAATTTTGGCAAAATACCATAAAATACAGCCGTTCCTGATCGCGATATTTGGAAAGGCGGTGACCTCGAATTGTGAGTGAGAGACTTGTGTTGACATTTGTAAACAATTTATGGTGGGGAACTTTGCTCGGAGTCGAGTCGGCCAGTGCGAAACTGCATTTAACAAGTTGATTAGTGCCTGAATTTTTCATTGTGATCTGATTTCCAAATCTTTTAAAAAATCATACCAATTACCATCAGAAAGAGCATCCAAATTCCTACTAGGCACTTTATGGACAAGTTTTTGGCATCAAGAATAAATTTATAACAGCTCTCAGAAGCTAAAAATTTGGATTTGTGTGTGTCCATTTCTTAATTTTAAAGGTCAAGTCCACCACAGAAAAATGTTGATTTGAATCACTAGAGAAAAATCAGACAAGCACAATGCTGAAAATTTCATCAAAATCGGATGTAAAATAAGAAAGTTATGACATTTCAAAGTTTCGCTTATTTTTAACAAAATAGTTATATGAACGAGCCAGTTACATCCAAATGAGAGAGTCAATGATGTCACTCACTCACTATTTCTTTTGTTTTTTATTGTTTGAATTATACAATATTTCAATTTTTATGAATTTGACGATTAGGACCTCCTTGCCTGAAGCACAAAATGTTAAAATAATGGAATTCCACGTGTGCAGGGAGGAATGAAACTTCATTTCACATGACAATGACGAGAAAATAAAAATATTTCATATACTAAAATACAAAAGAAATAGTGAGTGATGTCATCAGTTCATCATTTGCATACCGACCGAGATGTGCATATAACCTGATAACCAGTAGAGGCGCACGGCCAATATTGGAGACTGTCTCCAATATGTGGGAGATTATGTCCAATATCAGAGACTTTTGTAAAGAATTTGGGTATCCAATTTCAGAGACAGTCTCCAGTTTTGGAGTCCAATTTCCTTTGTTTACATTTGCTGCAAAAGGATTACCTTGGGCTTGGCGGCAAATAAAAATGTGATAAGCAGATTCCTCATGAAAAATAACCCCTTTTCACCGTCTACTTTAAATATTCATTGTCTACTTTTGTTTTGATAAGGATTTTTGTTGTCAATCACACACAAAACAAATGGGCTTCTGACCTCAGTGAGACAAAATTTTGGGTGGAAAAAATCATGCTTTTGTTGGTGTTGTTTCTTTTGTCCTTTTGCAAAGCAAGTCGCCAATGTGGGAGATTGTCTCCCATATTGGCCGTGCGCCTCTACTGATAACTGTTTTGTGAAATGAAGCGAAACTTTAATATGCCATAACTTTCTTATTTTACATCCGATTTTGATGAAATTTTCAGTGTCATGCTTGTTGAATTTTTCTCTTTTTATTCAAATCAAGTTTTTGTTGGGGTGGACTTGTCCTTTAACTAACGTTACACTTACACATGCAGGAAAATGCTGAAAATTGACCGGATTTCTTCTTCTTTTTTGCAGTCATTAATTTGATATTTTTCATAAAATTTTAGATTTCTGTCAAATCTGAAGGTTATTTCTATTCAAATTCACAAAGAAAATATTTTCTTGAATTAATAAGAAATATAACTTTTTTCTCCAGCTCCAGACACACTTAACGTTACACTAGCCACTAGGCAAAGAAACTCCTCACGCGTCACAACCAAATCCAGACATTACACAAAAATAAGCATGTGGGGCTGGGGCACGCGAATGAGACCAGTGCATTTTGAGAGAAATTTAATCTTCTTACCTTTTTCTTTGCAAATTTAAGACCAAGGGCCAACTGCGTTGCAACCGTGCTTTTTCCGACGCCACCCTTTCCTGACAAAACGAGAATAGTGTGCTTTACACTGGCCAAGTTGTTCTTTACTTCATCCATTTCGCTGAAACCACACCGTCTACCGGTATACCACTAGTCCCTAAATTACTAGTTACACCACTACCCCCCCCCCCCCTGGCTAAACTTTGAGAAAAACAAAGGAAGTAAACAGATCGAGGCGGGGATGAACGAAAGTTGTGCCCGTCATCCCCGGGGGGGCCACTTCCATTGACGAGTGGATACCATGCGCGACCACGGGGTCTTGAAAAGCACCCTAAACACGTATTTTCCATATTCTGAAAATGCACCCCTTAACAAGTATTGGCGTGTGAAACCCTACCCTTAACAAGTATTGGAAACAAATACTATTGGCAAGTATTCCCAGAACTGAGCCCCTAAACAAGTACAGCGATGTATTTTCCATTTTCTGAAAATGCACCCCTTAACAAGTATTGGAAACAAAACGATACTCTTAGCAAGTATTCCCTGAAATGAACCCCTAAACAAGTACAGAGATATTTCATTGTTATGTCACGCGTCCGTCGGTCGTCGATTTTACCTTTACACACCATTATTTTGGTTTAGTACGGCCACACCTCGCGCAAATCGGACTCTAAACACGTAGTGTTGGGGCAAAAAGGACATCCTTTATAAAACATTTTGATTTTGTTTTATCATCCCCGCATATTTGACCCTAAACACGTATAATTTTCCCTGCGAAATAGATACCCTTTTTTCAATATTTTTGTGTTTTTGACACCCTTATCACGTTACGTACGTAACGTGCCCTATCTTGAAAAAGACATCCTTTTTACGTGTTTTTTTGGTCGCGCATGGTATCCACTCGTCAATGTAAGTGGCCCCCCTCAACCATGAACATCAATCGACTATATAGATCAGCATTCCTAAAAAAAAATAACTGGTCCCATTTTCTAAAATGGTTTGTTGGTTAACCCTTTTGTTCAGCTAGTTTCTTTTCTTCCAGTCTATCTTCTTGTGCCAATTAAATATTGCGGAATTAAAGGTAGAGTTAAAATCCGTGGCCGTCTAAATAGATGTCACACTGGGAACACCTTTATGGGGCAACTTTGTTTCTTTTTGGAAAGGTACAACTTGGTAGGATGGGGGTCGGGTGTCCGGACACTTTATATTTTTGAAGCCTTCTTTTTTGTCTTTGGATTACACTAAAAATACGAATTCAATAGTTGTAATCATCTTCTATTTTGTTCTCTATAATATTTCCTAACATTTTGTACTAAACATTTATGAAACTTCGCTTGTAAATTTTTTCCAAATGACTTTCTAAAACTGATCGTCCGGACACACAACCTGTCCGGACACACAACAACTGGGTATACTTCTCTTGAAGGTGCAAATAAGAACCTTGGTGGTGCAATACTGCACCTTATATGTGCAACTTTGCACCTTTCAGAGAGGTGCAAATTTATATTTAGCACCTTTCCAAAAAGGTACAAAGTTGCACCTTAAAGGTGCTCTCTTTGTGACTTCTGGTCTGCACCTTTAAAAGTGCAAAGTTGAACCTATTTTTCTTAGTGTGCACGGTCAATTTGTTTTCGCCTTTTTTCCTTGACACAGGTGAGCGTGAAAATGAGAATTCAGGACTGCGCAAACCCGGATTTCTGCGAGCTTTACAGAAATGGATAGTATTTACTCAAGCTAGTGTCTGTCAAAACTTTTACTTTCATTTGATAGATGAGACCAAAATCCAAGAATATATAAGAACAAAATTATCTCCATATATATTTTTCAATTCCCAGGATTTTTTTAAAGTGCAAAGTTTTTTTTATTGATACGCAATATCAGAATAAAGTGACATTCAAAAGGGTGGTAAAATATAAAGAAGGAAAACCCAAGCATGCACTTGGTTGCAGGAAGGGATAAAAAATTTAATTAAGATATTGTCATGTATAAAAAAAATAAACATGAACATGTGAGCTGAATATTATAGATATTCAGAGCTGAAAACATATAAAAATACTTTTTTTAGGAGAGATGATAGGTATCTCGTTAGATAAACCGACCTAATACGAGGGCGAAGCGCGAGCTTTTTTTTTTTTTTTTTCAATATTAAGATCTTAAAACTGAATACTCTAAACACTTTTGTAATCATTATGATGCATATCTAAACAGTTAGAGCGAGAAGCGCGAATTGAAAATTATAGATATTTAGAACTGAAATCGGGATGATTTTCATCCCATGCACGATGCGTATCTAATGCAAGCACGAGGGGTGAGCTGAAATTTTTGATATACTACCTGAAAGGGGACATTTTTAGGACTATTTGTAGGAATTCATGAAAAGGATACGTATCTCATCGGCGTAATGCAAACGCGAAGCGCGAGCTGATTTTTTTAAATATACACTCTAAAAAACGAAGTGCTAATTCAGCTCTTAAAGAGCGTGTATAGTGACTGCACTTCGGAGTGCTGATTTTTTAGTTCAAATTTGAACGAGAAAATCAGCACTCCGAAGTGCAGTCACTATACACGCTCCTTAAGAGCTAAATTAGCACTCCAGTTTTTAGAGTGTATATCCTCACCTAAAAAGGGACATTTTAATGTTTGTAAAAATAAATAGGGAGGATTTACAATCTCCCTTATCATATCATCGTGTGATGAAAAGCTTTGACAATTAAAATAGAAAAAAATATGTATATCAGAAATGTTTGTAAGAATTAATAAAGAGTAACGCATCAAAACGCAAACTCGCAGCAGGACTGAAATTAAAAGTTGCGATATTTACGTTTGAAAAGGGAATATTTTAAGGTCTGTTTGTTGGAATTTTTGAAGAAAATAAGCACATCACTAATAAAAAATGGGCACGAATTCTAATTCCTAGGTAAAGACAGGCAAGAATCATTTTCCAAAATGTGTTGGAAACTGCATTACCATGGTAATAGCATAGGACGGGGTATTAATCACCTTTAGTGGCATTCCTTTTCTGTTCATTGCCTTTATTCCGTTGCCCCTTCCCTTCATTTTTTTTCCTTTTCTCTTCCTTATTTTCGCACTATTCCCCTTTTGTGCAGCCCCTGAAAGTGGCACGTGCCATTTGCCCCCCTAGATACGCAACTGTATTATTCATCATAAATATTATGATGTTCGACCGTAAATAATTGGGGGAGTGATAACAGGCCTTCCCCCACCTGAATTATTGGAAGGATATCCCCTCCCCGATCGACACCCAGGAGTTCAAGTCACTGAAAAGATATACGCAATGTCCCGCAACGTGGACTTTGGACATGTCAACGACAGGGAGATCATGCAAACTATGTCACGTCAATAACAGTTCTCACTACACCCTCAGTATGCTGTAGCAGTTCCCACTGCGTCATGGTCATCTTTATTTGACGCAACGAGAACTACATGGACGTAGAGTTGGTGTAATGTGAGTATTAGACCTACGAACAATAACGTGACGTAATATTAGACGCATGCTATAGCGCATATGGAAAATAAAAGTAGGCCTACTTGTACAACTCTGTTCGAGTCTTTTCCTCTGCCACTTCAAGGAGTCGCACTTTGCTTGAATTGCGAGGACGTAGAGGAAAACCGTTCAGACGCGCTGCACCGCGCTGCACGGCCCATGACAGCGCGCATAAACCCAATGGGAACGTAATCAACCAACCGTAAACCTATAGCAATTAGGACATGGCGGCGACGCGAATCATGCATTGCACGGGACAAGACGCTCTTTCCCAGGCATTTTGTTGTAATTTTAACGACGTAGCAAGAACTTCCTCATCCGGTGTAAAGGGACATATTGAGGTCTAACTTAAAATGTCATAAAATTGATATATTATAATATATGACTTATGCCTACAAATTGTTATGGAGATACTTTTGAGACATTGTTCTTTGCTTCTCATGTGTGATGACCATGAAAACCGTGAAAGTTTATATTTTTGTAAGGAAAGGAAAATGATAATAATTGTAATAATTGTAATAATAATGATAATAATATGATAATAATGATAATAATAATAATAATGATAATAATAATAATAACAACAATAATAATCATAATAACGGCATATTTACCCAGGGTAGCCATTTCAGTTCCGAAAAGTGTTCTTCTAGCGGGCCCTGTTATTATTATTATTATAAAATAAGGAGAGTCTTCAATAAAATATACAATTAATAATGACATGGACCAATCGCTAGTTTAAAACAGGGACACACAACATTCTTGATTTTGATTTATTATTTACTTTTTTTTTCATTTTTTTCACCAGCATACCCTCCGTCCTATAGTAAAACAACGTATACGGTATATATAAGGGCACCTTTTCAGAACATTGTGGCAGACTTCTCTGTCTTTTTGTTTTTCTCGCATGTCACTCGGATGCAATAAACAATGTTATGCTCCAGCGTATTAACAAGATGCCATTAGAGGTTCTAAATAACTAGTCTCCGCATTTTAGCCACTGTTCTCTTTATACCGATTTCGTTAATGTATATTTTTATACTGACTTCAGCGGTTCCATGACTGCAGTGAATTGGTGTTAATTGGTTATTGATAAAAGCAGAATAGAAAGAGAAACATTTATCAATGAAAAACAATGAAAAGATATAACAGTTTTTTATGTTTTAAGCTTAATTTTTAATATCACTTACAGTTGCTCTAAAAGAATGATTTGTGATCTATTGATTTATTGAAAATATAGGTCTTTTTAAACGCACAGATGAAATATATAATGTCGGAGATAAATGTATATTGAACTTAATGTAAATGTCGATATTTTCAATAATTTACCAAAAACGCATTTAATGCAAGGAGGACTGCTCTTGAAAACATTGATTATTTTTGCATCATTATCCGAAGTAAATAAGAGACTTTGTGCACAAGAAGTTATCTGTTGCGAACCCTTTATTGAATTCTTTGGCTCAGTCTGTTTTTCGAAATCTTCCTGGCCCACATTCATCATTATATTTTGAGGTCCACAACACAGAATCTTCGAGGAAACATTTAAACATAAAATATGAGACAGTTTCAAAACACCATCGTCATCATCATCTTCACCATCTCCGCCACCACCACCACCACCACCATTATCATCATCATTACTATCTCCACCACCACCACCTCTATCGCCACCACCACCACCATCACCATCATCATCATCATCACCACCACCATCATCATCATTATCATGATCAGCATCATCATCATAATCATCATTACCATCTCCACCACCATCACCACCGCCACCATTATCATCATCATCCCGCCAACATCTCAAGATCATGTGAGTCTCCTCTTTAGACTGTGTTTGCAGTGAAGCAATCACTATAACTGCGCCTTCTTCGAGTCCAGAAGGAACTATTAGCCAGACTTTACAGTAACTGCTTTACGATGAACTTCAGTAAATGGGCAGTCATGTGGGTAGAGGCGTACCTAGGAATCGGAATCACCCGGGGGCATGTCGGTCATATTCCCTTACACATGAATAAATTGTGATCTCAACTTTCAAATGCAGTACCATGCACCTAGACAAAATACAAACATTGGCCGAGTTGGTATACCGATCATCGGATAGCAAATCCTCATAAGGGAGTTGGGGTCACAAACTGGAAGGGGGAATGACCCCCGTCAACAGTTTTATTCTCACTCTTTTCCTTTTTAAGTTCCGATCGTCACTCAAAGCTAGAATACATGCCACCATCTCTCCTCAAATGAAGAACTATGCATTCTCCGGCTAGAACCAAGTGCAAGAAGTCGCTGTATTAATGTCACCGTTTATTTGTATCATTTTACCGCCGTCAATAAAACGCATTTTGGAGATCGTAATGACGGGATGAGTCATGGCTAGACCCTACTGCAATCAAGATATCAGGAGTTAATTGGATTGACAAATCAAGTGAAGTGGTAATGTTTCATTTCTCAATTTTGATACATCTTATTGTATTTTAAGTCATTTAAAGTCATGACTTTTTATTACTTCTCCAAGTTCATGATTAATTGAACCAAGAGGTATAATGAGAAGTGGATGTTCCTTTTTAGTATCACACATATGGAAATCATGCATTTATATTGCCCTTATGATGACATATTTTGATAAATGAGTTAATGTGAATATGTTTCCACATTATCTGTCTAAGGCAGAGATGAACGGTACAATGTAGGTTAACACGAATTTAAGCCAATATGTTTATCGATTGATGTATTGTGTTGTAAAATAATGACATTCGATTAATTAGAACTTAAATCTGCCCCCCAAATTTCTCAAATTTGTCTGTCAATATAGTATGAGCAAGGAAAATCATCGGGTTGACAGCTGTCCCATTCACTCGGGTTTTGGAGCTGGACAAACATGTATTTTCATCAGAGCATACCATGGACTAAGGCGGTCACACAGCTGTTCATCTTTAATATTTTTTTCATCATATCAGTTGATATGTGGCAAGGTAAATTTATATTTTGTTCTATCATCGGATACATTATATATACACCTCGAGTGCAATCTCGTCCAAATAGAAGAGCAGGGTCCTTGTGCCCCCTTTCTACCTCTATTTATAATGTTCATAATGATGATGATGATGGTGATAATAATAATAATAATAATACTAATAATAGTAACAATGATAATAATGAAAAAAAATAATAATGACAATAACAATTACAAAAATGATAATCGGACGCTCGAGCATTCAATAAATTTCTTCCTACCGGTACCCATTAACTACCATCGGGTGGAGAGTGGTGAACAACTAGACAGTCTTATTCCACCCTCCTTTTGAGCCTTGCTCTTTTGTCTCTATACATGTACATTTTTATCAAACCACTTTTTTCTGCGTATCCAGTGGATCCCGCAGTTCTCCAGGACTGGAGGAAATCAACAGAAGAAGAAGTGACAAATGTATAGATAAACGCCTCAAAGGACGCTAGTGCCTGTGATGGCCGGGGCTCGAGCCCCAGACCTTGTGTTTCAATGTCATATTCATTAACAAAAAAAACCCCTCTGATATACATGAATTTTGATACCTCAAAATATAATTTCAACGGATATAAAGGGCAGGGTCCCTGGGCATGCACCCATTCTCAATGTTAACTTTGTTATCAGGTTTATTCAAATTCGGCGCCCCATTATGACAAATGAGGTTCAGCCATATACGATGTAAAAACAGTGGTATCAAAACTACAGCACCAGTGTTTACAGAGGATGGCACCAAGCACTTGGCACCGGTGCCAAAATCCATGGTGTCGGCTTAACTCCCATTTGTGAACATATTTTGTTTATTGTTTGACACCGAATTGCTGTGAGATTCGGATTCCGTTGTGCATATTTTAACACATAACGGCGTTGCTCTATCAGAACGCGGAATGGTGTTGAACTGAACACCATAGCTTTTAAGGTATACATTAAAAGCATCCCCTAAGTTATACCGTCCTATAATTTATTATTAGATAGAGCTCGTGAATGAAGATGATTCATGCATCAATGCACTTTTATATTTAGTCCTACTTTATATGCAGCTTAACATTATCATGACGATAGGCAGATTTTTAGCCTGGATAACTTAACCGCATACATACTCATGACAGCCCGGTAGCGAACCCTCATTGTCATCACAGTCATTATTATTCTAAAAAAGTGATATATTATTGAATGACTAACATAACATATCGGAAGTGTAGTTAAGTGGTTAATGCACAATTGTTGTCTGAATCGTTTTCCGTTCATTTATTTTTAGGCCCTTTCAAATATTATCGTTTGCAGCAGTGTTTCAATAGTCAATTATGTCAACGTCGCATTTTTTGCTTTTCTTTTTAATTATTACATCAAATGATGAAAAAGAAAAAACGGTTCACATGAAATAATTTATTTTAATTTCACCCTTTATTGTGTTTATCTGTATCGTGTCTCAACAGAATCTGAATGTTTACTTTTAGATTTAAATTGAGGACTATAATCACGACGAGACTGGTGCAGTTACGAACCGACTCATCCAAATACGTTTCCATCCACACACCCACACCCACAGCACACGTACACACGCATATGTCTAATAACACATCATCGCATAACGGAAATGTCATTCAAACAAATTTCTAAGAAGACAAAACAAGTTTTAGAAAGTGACAGCGTATGCAGGACCTGAGTTGTATATACCTACAAGCTATCAAAATTGAACGTAAAAGAGAGCATTTAGAAGATAAAAGCATGCCTTTACCATGAAGAGTTTAGCTCCAAAAGACGCCAAACTCCCTTTTGTTACTTCGTGTAAAAATGGACTGATAACATAAATTTAAACCAGGCATCCTTTGAAAATTTATACCAGCAGATAAGTTTTATGCCATTAATATTTTTCTTTCAAAATTGATTTAAATATGATTTAATTAGACAGGCATTGGGGACAATGATGAACTAGCTGATATCAATAACACATTTTCATTAAAAAGATGGATTTAACGCCTTTTGGAATTAGGAGCTTCATATGTCATCAGCTGGGAACATATGATGTTGGTATGTTCTCTGGTCTTAATACCTCCCATTAGGAGTTCACCAAGTTCATGGCTTCTTGACTTTAAACGTTCGAAGTCCTTGAACGAATTGAGACTGCTTCTTATGTTAGCCTCAGGTGTATCCGTTATCAACTCCCTCTCTCCCTTTCTCTCCTCTCCATCTCTCCCTATTTACCTCCTACCTCTCTCCCTCTATCTATCCTTCTATCTATCTATCTTTCTATCTATCTATCTATCGCTCAATACATATCCGCTTAGCTCCGTCTAAAACATGCCAATTGTTCATCTCGGACTCCCTCTTCCCGTTTCCCCTTGTCTTTCTCAGTATATGACTAACATAATTTTCATAGGCTTGGATTATTATTCATCCATGTTCATATCCAGCAGGGGAGAGGGGGGCAGTTTTCCCTGAAAATACCTCTTTTAGTACAATCAACATTTCCTTCCCCTTAATTTTCCTGTGCAATTTCATCCAATCCCCTTCCCGTCCATACTAAGATTCGAAACAACTTATTAGAGATTCATTCATCTTAGATCGGCAACACTAAATGGTTTATTTATATCAAGAAATGATTTATGATATCAAGATTCGATTTCTTGATATTAAGAAATCGGAACGAAAACGGCGCTGGCTAAACAAAACGTCCCTCAACGAGAATTCATATACATGTACTTTCAAAGTTACGAGACATTTATTCATAACAACCAGTGATCAAGATAATGGCCCCATGATTTAACTTGTAAAATTAAATGCATGTACCGGCCCATTTATACTGAAAACTGCCTTTCGTCATGATTCATATAGACTTAACTTAGGTTAAGCGGAATTTAATGGGATCTAAAAATTGCAGATAATGTCTATCACTGGGTGTGTTACACCCAGTTCAATATTATCACAGTGTGCTACCGTATTATATTACGATTAACATTAGGGAAATCATGTGTGTCGAAAACGTAAAATATCAATCATAAAAAAATCCACTAATTTGATACCTACCCTTAAAAATTGGTTAATATTCCCTCTATGTTACCCTTAATTTAACAGTCAACCAATCGATTTATTTGTTCATCAATATATTGTACTCTTTTTTTTTTTTAGATCACACAAGTTGTGGTTACCAACGAGCCCCTCTCAAACCGGAACCTTTGATTGTAGGAGGGCAGCTTGCCCAACATGGCGAATGGCCATGGATAGCATCCTTATTAGAAAATGATAACCCGCTTTGTGGAGCGACATTGATCACACCTGATTGGCTTCTTACTGCCGCACATTGCATGTAAGTTATTGGTGTTGTCCCAGAGGTGCTTCCGTTACCAGGGTAATTATTGCTTGAATGAATAATGGCGTGGTGATTCTTATGGTCCGTGGGATAATCAAGGATGTCAGGATACAGATAAAGGGTGGTTCAAAAGACAGTAATACTTACTGCAGTGTGTAATTATGAGGTGACTATCAATGGGCATGATGATCACGATGTTGATGATGGTGGTGGAGGTGGTGGTGATGATTAATTGATGATGCTTATGATGATAGTGGTGGAGATGATGATGATGACGACGGGGATGCTGATGATGAGGACGATTTTTTTTTTAAATGATGATGATGATGATGTTGATTATGATGATGAAGGACTATTGATGATGATGCTAATGGTGATGATGATGATGGTGATGATGATGATAGTGATAATGGTCCGTTGGTCATGATGATGATGATTATCAATATGAAGTTAATGGTGGTGTTGACAATGTTGATGATAATTTACATTGCATGTAAGTTATTGGTGTTGTCCCAGAGGTGCTTCCGTTACCAGGGTAACTTTTTCATCAACGTTATGATAAAGAGCACAAGCTGGATATAAGCTATTTCACGGTGATTTTGATTTCAGCGATTTAATGTGCCTTACCCTGTTACCATTTCGGTCATTATCATAGCCCCTTTCATTCTCTCTCACCAAGGTTTCATTTAATTTTTTTTTCTAATAATCTCACTCAGAACTTTTGTAGTATTTATTTCATTTACCAATCTTTCTCTATCCACTTCTCAGCAAAACCACTTTATCTGGCTATCCGTTCTGGAAGTTTTTTTGCGATCTTAGCTAGTTAATTTCGATGAACTACACACTAAGAAATGAAGGTTCAAAATTGAACCACAAAAGGTTGATGCAAAATCAGCACCCTATGGGTTCAAAAATTGAACCCCTGGTTGGGGTTCATTTTTGCACCCTGCGGGTTCAAAACTGCACCCTAAATTTTAAATTGAACCCCTAGGGGTGCAGTTTTGAACATACAGGGTGCAAAAAAGAACCCTGACCAGGGGTTTAATTTTTGAACCCCAATCAGGGGTTCAATTTTTGAATCATTTATAGGGTGCTGATTTTGCATCAACCTTTCGGGGTTCAATTTTGAACCTTTATTTCTTAGTGTGTAGTTTATGACAACTTTAATGTGCAATGTCTCTCTTCGTCCTTTCCAAATGTTAGACTCTAGCAGCGGGTTACACTTTAGCAGTTTAACAGACGATGCATTATTCGGCGTCCATGATCATGATGATTTTGTTACATTACCGCGAAATTAGGCCTTTACGAAAACTCGATCCCTGTATGTACAATCGTCTCTAACCACGCTCACCGCACATACGCGCATCTGCCACACACCCACACACACAAACACGCGAATAAAAATATCGCAATGAATAAGAATTATTTCCATTATCTTTCGAATTGCTGACCATGATGTTTATGATTGTAGATTTGTCGTTCGATTTGGCAGTTTTTGTCTCGCCTGCATAGCAGAGCGAGACTATAGGCGCCGCTTTTCCGACGGCGACGGCGGCGGCGTCAACATCAAATCTTAACCTAAGGTTAAGTTTTTGAAAGGACATCATAACTTAGAAAGTATATGGACCTAGTTCATGAAACTTGGACATAAGATTAATCAAGTATTACTAAACATCCTGCCTGAGTTTTAGGTCACATGACCAAGGTCAAAGGGCATTTAGCGTCAATGAACTTAGACAATGTTGGAAAAATTATTTTCAAAATCTTAACCGAAGGTTAAGTTTTTAAAATGACATCATAACTTAAAAATTATATGGACCTAGTTCATGAAACTTGGACATAAGGTCAATCAAGTATTAGTGAACATCCTGCTCGAGTTTCAGGTCACATGACCAATGTCAAAGGTCATTTAGGGTCAATTAACTTTGGCCAAATTGGGGGTATTTGTTGAATTACCATCCTAACTCTGAAAGTTTATGGATCTAGTTCATAAAACTTGAGATATAAGAGTAATCAAGCATCACTGAACATCCCCTGTGAGTTTCAGGTCACAAAACCAAGTCAAAGGTCAGTTAAGGTCAATAAACTTAGGCCATGTTGGGGTAATTGTTGAATTGCCATCATAACTTTGAAAGTTTATGGATAGAGTGAATGAAATGTGTACATGGGTGTAGTTGAGTCTTAAGTCTCCGTTCAAATGTCATTTATGGTCAATGAACGTGGTATTATGTCATTATATGAATGGTGTTTTGTGAATGATTATTTTATAGTAGTTTTCAAAGTTAGCACTGCTGCTATATCAAATTGCGTAATGCAGGCGAGACTGCCAGAGGCGATCCACTTGTTGTAGAGTATTTATCACGTTTTGAGCTCTATTGGTCAGTTCGTAAGGATACGTTGGATTCGAAATTTGTGACTGTCAAATTGCTAATTAGAGCATGGCTTGTCATTTCATACTCCTTGCTAAAATGATCAATCCGTTCTCTTTTTATGATACTTTTGAGGAAGGGCAGTGAAACGAGTGGGCGCAATATGTTTGCTTTTTAAAATGCAAATCTGATTTTGAGATATACAGTGCGTCCCAGAAAAAACGAAACCGAGATTTAGCGATGATTTATCATAACTTAATCACAAATACAATAGACAACTGACCTACCAATGTAAAGCTTAGAATCTCCTCTTTCATCTGATATTACTTAGATTATTTCTCATTCACGCATGAGTGAGCAAAAACAATTTGAAGAAAGGATACCAAAAACTCATTTGGCGGGGGGTATCTGAATTTTAAAAAGAAAATCACATGCCTAAAAAGTTCAATATCTGCTCTTTAATTTGATACCTTAATCACAAAAAATGGTCAAGAAGTAAAAAAGTTACGTTCTCTCGAAACAATGCTTGTATTTCCATAATTTCATTAAATAAACGTGTTTTCACCGGTTTCCCACAGAAGCTATCGCATGGTTAACAAAAGACTTCATGCATGGCTGATCCTCAACATAAAGGAGTGCCGAGTGAGTTTGAACGCTAGCCTGTAAAACCTCTTCATTTTATGAAATTATTGAAATTCAAGCCTTATTTCAAATAACCAGAACTTTCTTATTTCTTGACCATTTTCTGTAATTGAGGTATCAAATTAAAGAGCAGATATTGAACTTTTTAGAAATGTGGTTTTCTTTTTGAAACCCAGATACAGCCCGCCAAATGACTTTTTGGTATCCCCTCTTCAAATTGTTTTTGCTCACTCATGCGTGAATGAGAAATAATCTAAGTAATTTCAGATGAAAGAAGAGATTCTAAGCTTTACAATGGTAGGTCATTTGTCTATTGTATTTGTGATAAAGTTATGATAAATCATCGATAAATCTCGGTTTCGTTTTTTGTGGGACGCACTGTATTTTGACATATTACTAAAATAAGAATTAATAAAATAGCGTATACTTTTTCCTTTAATTTTATCTTTTTTTCGGGGGGGGGGGGTGGGTTGGTTGCAGTCACTTTCACGATTACTGTTTTAGTTTATCACGTTTATCATACATTCTTTGCACAGTCAGATTTTGAATGACGGATCCGTATACTCTATATTGATGGGTACAACTGATATCATTGACGTCGATGTCGACACCTATCAACAGGAGTACGCCGATGAGGTCTACATCCATCCCAACTATCACCAAGACCATACGGACTGGGACATCGCGCTCATTCATCTTCGTCGTCCTATGAATCTCACCGACTTCGTGACGACTGCGTGTTTGCCTACCAGGGATATGAGAGGCGAATTCTCCCCAGGGCGAGCTGTCACCATGTCGGGATGGGGGACTCTTTTTCAAGGAGGTGCGTTTTTGGACATTGATAAACCTAAACTTTACCGAAAGTTGGACAGTAAATAATTAAAATCCATCGCAAGTTTCAAATATCATATTAAATATCTTGTCTGCATTATTTTGTTTTATCTTTCGTCTTTTAACATCTTATTAATGTTATTTTATATTTCTCCCTCTTTGAACTTATTGAACAATCACCCCTATTAAGGAATGCAAACCAGTAGAACACTTTCACTTGGACAAGTTTAAACATTGATTCATCTGTTGCCATATAAATATCATCTTCTTTTTCATCTCCCCTCTCTTTTCCGCATACCTCTCTGTTCCATCTTTTCTTTCTCCTTTATCACACCTACACACACACCCACACACACATACACACAAACTGATTAAAGACGAAAACAAATGCAAATTGAGTTACTTTAAAGTAACACTCACCTGACATATTCCACTTTTTTCTTTTAAATGCAGGACGATTAACTCAGAAACTTCGAGAAGTGACTGTACCTCTTGTAAATCATACATTGTGTCAAGAAGAATACTATCCCTTTAACATCACCGATAATATGATTTGTACTGGCCCAATAGAAGGAGGCAAGGATTCGTGCCAGGTAAAGTAGGATCTTTTAAAACTTTTATTAATGAGTTATCGGGCTGTGAAAAGTAATTTTCATATACATGTTTTTTCCTGATAAATTATTAGGTATAATTATATTTCTCATCATGATTCACTAATGTATCGTTGTGTTCTTTGGACGGCACGGTGTGCCACTTAGATTCTACGGTGAGTCACATAAAAAAACTGGATTCCAAAGCATGATTTGTAAACTTGAAAGCCCTTGGTGCCAAAAGCATTAGTCACATATTTCTAGTATTTAAGCATTACAAGCATTATGTTTTCAGAAACTATGACCTCATTTCATGCAGAAAAAAATACATGAAAACTTATGCAAAGGTCATAGATCCTTGAAGGTTTGGCCTCTGTTCCTGTACATTTTCCAATCTAAATTCATAATAATTGTTCACATACACTCTCTGGTGTTAAAATGTATTTCAGGTATGTTAATCATTATTTCAGTGGGCTACAATATAAGTACAACGGGAATATAAACTTCTTTACCCCATTGTTCATGTGAACCTTTTTAAATATTGCCAGACAACTTCTGTCGCTTTATGGTGCTTACACAGCTTTATATATTTCCATGAATCTACATTGCTCATAATGATTGAAAAAAAAAAATATACTCCACATAGAATTTGTCTCCTTTTATTACTTTATACCCTCAGGGGGACAGTGGAGGACCGACGGTAACCAAACTAGGTGATCAATGGTGGCTGATAGGGGTAATAATCGGTGGTGTAGGGTGCGCAGTACCAGGCTTTAGGGGTGTGTCCTCAGATACCATCGCATATCAAGACTGGATTAACCCTATCTTCGAAGGAGGGGTCCCATCCAGAAGTAAGAATTTCAATTTCAACGATAACCAAATATATAATGATTATATGAATGGCTATGACATAAAGGACAAATTCCAACCAAAAATCGATTTGAATAAAGAGAGAAAAATCCAACAAGCATAACACTGAAAATTTTCATCCAAATAAGATGCAAAATAAGAAAGTTATGACATTTTAACTTTTCTTTTTATTTCACAAAATAGTTAGATGCACATCCTGATCGGTATGCAAATGACGAGACTGATGACGTCATCCACTCACTATATATTTTGTATTATGTTATATGATATATGAAGTATTTTAATTTCAACTCATTTTCAAGTGAAACGATTAATTCCTCCCTGAACTTGTGGAATTAGCATTGTTTAATACTGTATATGGTTCAGTCAAGTTGGCCCTTATTGTCAAATCTGAAGAAAAAAAATGAAATAATGTATAATTCAAACAATAATAAACAAAAGAAATAGTGAAGGACATCATTGACTGCCTCATTTGCATGTCACTGAGTTGTGCATATCACTGTTTTCTGAAAAAGAAGCGTAAATTTAAAATGTCATAACTTCCTCATTTTACATCCAATTTTGATGAAATTTTCAGCGTTATGCTCGTAAGATTTGTCTCTATTTATTCAAATCAAAAATTTTTGGGGTGGACTTGATTTAAAATTAAAAAAAACCCAGAAAAAATAAACTCCCCATTTTAGAAATACTATAATTTTTTGGCAAAACATATTTTAACAAAACAATAGGGAATATTGCTACATTCATTGAATAAATCATATATCAGATACGATTGATCAACAACGCTCTGCTGCTACCACATAATTTATGAAACGCAAAAAAGGTATTTTTTAAGGGGGAGTTAACATCTTGGTTATATCTGTATTCACTAACACATTAGTTTTCTTCTAAAAATACTTGTTTATTGTTTATGATCACATCGTTGTCCAACATCCTTTCATAATAATACTAATAGTAATGCCATAGCCACTTCAGTTCCAAAACTGTTATCCCAGCGGGCTCTTCAGTGCACGATACAAGCTTCGTCTAAGAAAATGATGCGTAAAGCTATTGTAAAAGTGCATTCTTGATGGTTGATGTCACGATAAAAATGCGGAAGAAACGCGATTAATGTTCCGTACACAGATCGAGAGTAGAGGTGTTTATAAGGAATATATACCAGGAGTCTGTTTGAGATTACACTTCTACTCGCATCAAAAGTCAATATAGTGGTATCCGAAATGCTCCGTATACCCCTTTTCCAATTTATAATTTCATAAAATTCCACAATTGTTCCAGAATCGCCTATCAATAAAAATATTTTATTACTATACTATTCTTTATCTATTCACCTTTAAGTACGAAACATAAGATCATCACAGGAATACATTTACATTATGCATCTTGGCGATTTACGATGTATCTATAAGAATTAAATAGCATTAAAATGAACTTTGAAAAATTAAAATGGTTAAGTTAAGAGTTCAACTAGGAGATTTCTTATCCATTCGATATAGTCATTCATGGGGGCAAGACGACATAATTGGGGCGTGATTTTCTTGTTAATTGAATGATTTGCGTAATAAAGTTTTACCCGATCCAGACACCCCACTTTTTCTAAATATTTTTCTTTCTGCACCTTCCTTCCTATTTTCCCCTTTTCTGTATTCGATTTTTCACTATATATTTACAAAAATTACACTCGGGGCGGTCGTCCTTGCCCTTATCCCCTGTAGCGCAAAATATTCAGTAATAACCCTTTATTATAACGCACAACTCATCACGTGCAATATGAATCCATTAAACATTTCCCCTTCATTTTCTTCCACCCGATTTGCCAAGAGACGATGACGTGTGAGTCATATGACTTCACTTGCCAGGGAGGATGGTGTATTCCATACTTTGCCAAGTGTGACGGGTTTCCCGACTGCAGACTGGAAACAGATGAAGTTTTCTGTGGCAAGTTTTGAGTTTTGATCACTTGATCAAGTTATAGGCAGGCATAATAATGATTTATATTTTGAAAGAATGAATACAATTATAAAGCTGACGATGTCATATCCCCACTTTTTTATATTATATTATACGAAATTATATTTATTCATATTTTATCCATCAATTAGAATGAAAAAAGAAATGGATTGACAAGTGATTCAATGTGGAAGATAACGATAGCTGAACTTATTTTGTCACAATAGTGTCGTATCATACACTTTTTTTTAATTTGTAATCAGACTTTGATATTTTCAGCGTTTCACGGAGTGAATTCATAATACTTTATTTATTTCGATATTACTTTCACCCTGGAGTACCACTTTAATGTATTTTTGATAACTTTTCATATTTTCATAAAGCACATCAAGAACAAATCTTTATTTAGCAGAGATATTAGTTATTCAGTGATTACATAATTATATACTTATCTCATTATATCATTTCTAAATCAAATAGATGGTGTCTTGAAACTTTTCGACCCCTTCTTCTACCGTCGTGTGGCTGATAAGAGATCAGCGATGATCATCACAAATGTCCAGGATATTCACGAGTGTGCTAGGATGTGCCTGGATGCCTCCTTCCTATGCGGCATCTTCGAATATTACATAGCAGGAACGATCACCGATGTAAAGAATGAAACCAAACCGATCTTTGATTGCCTGATCACTGGACCAAACATGCAGATGGTTGCCCTGCAGAGCCCCGAGTCAAAGCGAATCAATTTCCACCAATTTGTCAGAAGAATTGATATCGCAGGTATCTCCTTTTTATCTTTTCTTTGAGAAAGGTTGAAAAACATTAATGTCTATCTTTGGGGATTTTTCCGGAACATACCATGAATAGCAGCTTACAACGCATAGATTCACGTTCTCAACACTTAAAAAAAAAAAAAAACGAGCAAGGCACTCCCAGAAGGCACTATTGTGAATTGAGGATTGTTCCAGATTCTAGCTTTTTAAAGCATGTTCATTTGTCAGTGTTCGTGATGGTAATTGGGTTGTAGCACTAGTCTATCAAAAGTCGGCTTGATGGCTTTGTAGCTCATGGGCCATGTTCACTTTAATTTTGCTCGTGGGCTCATTGAGGTTTACTCATGGGTTGTATCGCATGACTCGTAGGATTAATTCTATAATTCGTGGTCTGTATGACACAATCGTCGAGTGTGTATTTATGCATGGCCATAATTATGAAGTCAGCTCAATCGTGAATGGCATGCATGTTGTCTATTTTGTCCGAAACAAGAAGTGATGAAAGCAGATGTTCAGTTCTCTTATTAAGTATAATAAAAAAGAGAACGATTTCTCTTACTTGATTGTTGGGGTAACTGCTTTGTCACAAATCGTAAGATAGCGACATATTAGTTGAGGGTCTATAAGCATGCATATGATACGAAGAAAGTGCTTAAGGCAACCGGACAAAATTCTTTCATTTAATTACAGTTTATTGTCTGGAAATGTATATAATTCAGAAACATATGTGAAGACTCACGCGTTGACTTTACATTTACTTTCTGGTTTCTCTTCGTCACAGCTGGACAAAATGCCGTTTTCACGTCGGCCACGGAAGTCATCTTGTCCCCTTCGTATCTGCCTATCACCCCCTTCAACCTATCCTTCTTCTCCTCCTCACCCCTCTCCTGGACAATATATCTCTCTGAACTAAACTACAACACCCTAATCTTCAAGATGCTAGCAGTCAAGGGCCACATCGACTGCAGTGGGTGCTCATCCTTTTCTCTCCTCTCCGTCAATGGTGGAGGAAACGTCACAGCCACTGCTGGCAAGGTTGGTATCGCTAAATGCCTTGATGAGTTCGTCGTCGGAGAGATCTTCTACGTCGATTCATCCGAAGCATTCATCACCTACTTCGCAACGGATCTGGTATACACTGGATTCATGTTGGAATATAAAGCGAGTAAGCATATCTTGTATACGTAAGTTTTAGAGAGTCGATAATTCCAATAAATTTTTGGTAAGAGTCAAAGACAGTAATTAATTTGGAAGCTTATACCAACAAACGTGGACATCATTCTCAGATAAATCACGATTCGGTTTAAAAAAAAACATCAACAGCAACCCGGGTAATAATGATTTCTGCAAAGACAGGAAGCAAACTGAAGACATGAAAAACCATTTTCTTCATCATGAAATTTAAGTGGATGACAACTTTTGAAGGAAAGAAAACGAATATAACTGAGGAAGTGTGATCAACCCAAAAATTGTATTTTTAAGGGATTGAATGATTAAGATATAGATTAAAGGGTAAAGGAATTTTTTTCTTCAAAGTTTTCCGAATCTATGATCATTAGTAGGTAGATAATCGAATCTACCTGGACCTAGAGTCACGAAGGCTGTTATTATAGTGTGTTATTCAATGGAATCTGTATTGACCAACATTAACTTTTTTAGATGTTTAATTGACGGCGAGCATCGCTTCTGTGATAAATATTCTTTAACAGACGATTTTTCAGAGATAACAAAACTCACACCTATTGTAACGAGTCCCTGAACTGTTACGCTTGTTGTTTCAGAATGGTTGTGTAATCAGAGCTTCATCACGTCTCCTGGATCTATCAGCTCACCACGATTCTACTCAATCAGACAAGCATACCCGCCCAATGTCCGATGTCATTACACTATCACTGCACCCCCGGATCACCGCATCTCTCTTCATATCAACTCCTACCAAATCGAACCAGACCGTGAAGAGGGGGCGTGTGACTTTGACAGTCTCAGTATCTTTGATGGGAACTCCACCCTGGCGCCAAGGGTTGAGTATCTTTGTGGGTTTAGCCAAGCTCCTGTGACGGTTCTATCAAACTCCAGCTCGCTCTATCTACTCTTCAGTTCTGACCAGTCTGGCGAGTATACGGGTTTCGCAGCTTCCTTTTCATTCATAAATCATAATCTAGAAGATTTACAACATGAAGACCTGAACAATCCTGCCGACGTAACAGGTAAGAAATTAATCTATTTTATCAGTAGAAACGCATCCAATAAATCCCAGGACCTCAATCAGGGTTGAAAACGATGAATTTCATGGAATATGTATGATCAACTTGGAGTGAGCCATACAAACATTATGCAGTTAAGTAGGCAAGGCGATGAACCCTAATCATTTACACGTAATTGATTCCATCAATAAGTTTCGGGAGCTCGAGACATGCTGTAAATGTCTAGAAATATAAAATGACTTAATCATCTGTCTGCTAAAACACGCTTTATATTTTCTTTTCATTTAACAGGTTTTGAAAGCTTCCAGGAATTTATAAATGACATGTATGAAATATCTCAAAATTCCAAACCGACAACTTCCCAGTTAACACCTGAAGCGGTGATGCCTTCCAAACGAGTGACTGCCTCTGGTAACGAAGTGATAACCTCAACCAAGATGTCGACGTATTCCAAAGGAACTACAACCCTTTCCAATGGACAGGAAACCCCACATAATGGAATTCCAACGTCTTCTCAAGGATTGATAACCTATACTACAAAACCTATTACATCTTATGAAGATATGAAAACAGTTTTACCGGGTCTGTCACATCTTCAGTCTACGGCATTGGACCTGGAATATATTTTTAAAGTAACGCTGGTCGTCATTTTACTAGTCTTCATTTCGCTCGCTATAGCTCTTGCAGTGTTGTACTGTCGAATTAAACGTGAGAATGAGGAATTGAAAAAGCACTTACATATTCATCGAAATGGACATATTGTGAGTCTTTAAACATTTCATTTGATCAAAGAACATGGATTTTATATTTAATTTGCATGACCATGCATTTTTTTTGTGCTTTTAAAGTGATTACAGATTTGAAGAGATTGGAAGAGGCATGCGGTCAGATTAACCAATAGAGGACACTGGCGTAAATCCCGGGGGGGATGGGGGGATATATCCCCCCCACTTTTCGAGGAGGGGGGATGGCCTGTACAAACATCCCCCCCACTTTTACCGAAAGAAATGAAAAAAAATCACAAGAGATAATTGTTTTATTGGTGAAAATTCTTCCTGAAATACCGCTTAACAAATAAAACAATATTATTGAATCATAAAATGCAAATAAAGAGCCAGTTCACCATTTCCAAACGAAATACTTATGTCCTTATTATAACATTGAAGAGAAACTCCCGTTTCTTCCAATTCATCAATGTTGGGGTCTTTGGGAAGGGATTAAGATGGAATGTCAATTCTTTTTTAATGTAATCTCTAATAAAACCATTAAACCATCATGGGGTAAAAAAGATAATAATATTGGAGGGGTATTTGCCATATGGACATACAGTGGCGTAACTACGGGGGGGGGGGGGATTGGCGGCACATGCCCCCCCCCCCCCCATCGGCTGACCAAAAAAAAAAAACGGGGAAAGGGGGAAAGGAGAAAAGAGGGAGAAAGGAAGAGAAGCGTATAGTGGGAAAGAACAAAATATTATTCATTATAATGTTATATTATAATTATGTTATGTTACATTACATAAGAAACATTTTTATCATAATTTCATGAAACATAATTTGCCCAGGGCCTACGTCTTCATTGTTCCTGGCGCTTGCATTGTCTGTTAACGAGATATATAATCCTGTTGTACTGAAACATCCCGTTTTCAATTCAATATAAACCAAATATATTTCCTAGCACTTGAGTTATCATTGTTTTATGTAGTGACATATGCTTCATTTTCATGACTCAAAAAGTGATTGCCCCATGTTAAGGTCTTCGTATAAATGAAACATTTCCTGTCCGTGATTACGTTCGCATTGGTGGATTGGTGAGATATGTCTGCTCTTCATGAATTCCTAAAATCAGTCCTTAAAATGTCCCTTCTTCTGATCTGAATATCAAAAATTTTCAGCTCGCGCTTCGCGCTCGCATCATTTAGATATTGAAATACGTATGGTCCTAGTTAATTCCTACAAAGAAACCTTAGAATGCCCCACTTCAGGTCTGAATTATCTAAATTTTCAGCTCTCGCTTCGCGCTCGCAATATTTAATTAGTGAGATGCGTATGATAATCATGATTGCAATGACTACAAAAAGTGTTTCATGTGTTCAGATGTAATTCTTATAAACCAGCAAGCGCTTGGCACTCGCATTAGATGACTATGGTGAGATATGCATACTCTTAATGGATTCCTAAAATATATTCCTCAAAATCTCGCTGTTTGGGGTCAAAATATACGAAAACTTCAGCTCGCGCTTCGCGCTCGTATTGTTTAGCGAGATAGGTACCTATCATGATTACACAAATTTGATTATAATGTCTCCTTTTAGGTGTGAATATAAAAAAAATTCAGCTCGCGCTTCGCGCTCGCATTATTTGATCAGTGAGATGCATATCCGTTTAATGACATTGTCCAGAAAATGTCTCTATTAGGTCAGTATAACTGGCAACTGAGCGCGCTCACTCAGTGATTCAAACAGTTTGCTGGTGCCCCCTCCCCAATGCCGTGACCCACGTTACGCCACTGTGGACATATCAATGACAATTCCTTGCATATCTAAAAACATGATTGCAAAAAAAAGCCAAAATATTTCAGTCATCCCCCCCACCCATCAACACGGATTTACGCCAGTGATAGAGGACCAGTGATTCCTTAATGCAACTGAAAATGAGATGTAATTTTGTGTATAGAACATTCAAAATAATATGTTTATCAGAATTAGAAGCGCATTGTTTGAAATTTAAACAATTATTTTGTTGTCAGACAAGTTTATGCCATAAAAGAAGAAAAAAGCGATAAATAATGTCGGAAAGTGGAATTCTCATTTAGGTTGCTTGAGAAGAATGTGCCTAATTTGCATATTATTTTCGCACAGGTGTTTAGAATTCTCTTGATCGGCCGGATCACTGGATAGGGTTAGGATGATCGATGTATGTACGCTCAAAAAAATATAATTCTAGTTATTTTCTAATCCTTGTTATGTATTTTAAAGGATTTTAAGGATTTGTTTTCTCGTAATATTGAGTGAAAACAATATATATACTTATATCTTTTCATATTGGCTGTTTCGAAGTTTAACAAATCCTTAGCGGAATGATATTTTTGTGGGTGGTTCCGTGACTCCACTGCTTGTTGGCATTTTACGTTAGGTAGATTATTGCACGTCCTGGTTCTGGTGCAGGTCGGACTGCAATCGAAGCAGGCCTGGGAAAGGGCTGATCTGGTCCGACTCATTTGATCCTCATCGAGATTTCAAATAATGTAGAAGCTGCTACTCCTTTGTGGTATCCTGGGTGATGTAGGTGGTGTGTAACCACCAGTAGCCTCTGACTTTGGGGTTGTTGTTTTGTTACTCCTTTCATTTTGTTGGTTTTGGCAAACCTCAATAAAGTCAAAGAAGCTCAGATCTGGTGTCCCGTAGCATCTGTAAAGTTTGCTCCGTTACGGTCTTAATTGGCTAACTCAACCCACCCCCCGACAAAATGGCGACGAGGATGGGATCATCAGATTATGGCTGTGTTCCGATGTCAGCGATCAACCCCAAAGTCAGCGATTGAGGTCTATCGTCCAGAGGTCAGCGACCAACTAGGATGATGGCAGTGAAGTTCTACACATCCAAGAGACTTTAACGTTCTTACTTCGGAGAGTGAATGGTCAACACATGAACATTTGGTAATGAGTTAAAGGTGGTTTAGGTAATCTTAGATAACTATGAGTAGAGTTAATTTCTGATTGTTCATTGATTTACACCACTTTATACATGTGCATAGACCTTCTCTCCCCTTTGTAGAATTATATAGCCCTTGTAACGATGTCACAGTCTGTAGAGGAAATGGTGTCAGTCCTTACCCAGGCACTGCAAGGCTTGAATATTCAACGTGCTCCCCCACCAGTGAAATTGTCTAAATTTAAGGGTCCACCTAAAATCGCTGGAGACTTATCTCTGGAAGAGTGGCTTGAAGAGTTTTCCAGTTATACTACCCACTATCAGTTGTCTGGAGAGGCAAAAGCACAGTCGCTTGTCGATCATTTGGCTGGAGTTGCCAAAGAAGAGGTTCTATGTCGAGATGAGGATGTGCGAAAGGATAGTGATCAAATTATCAACGTTTTACAGTCACTCTTTGCAGCGTCAGAGTCGGTACCTTCACTAAGTCAATCCTTCTACAATAGACGACAACAAGAGGGCGAGAGTTTGGCCGACTACAGCCGGGCCTTGATGAGGTTGTACGATCGCATGGAGAAAGCTGCTTCCAGTACAGAAGATAAGAATGCTTTGAAGAGGCTCAAAGATAGCTCGCTGAAAGAACGTTTCGTTTGTGGAGCTAAAGAGAAGTGGGTACAACGAGAGTTAAGACGAATTGAAATGTCTTCAAAGAGTAAGAACTTTCTTGAGATGAGATCTGAAGTGCTTGAATTTTTCTCTGGTCAAGAACCAAGAAGTTCACCACGAGTTCATGAAGTGTATGCTGAGCGTGCTGACATGTGTTCTAGTTTTCCCAAGCAAGAGAAAGAACAGGAACAGTCGGATGTCAAAGCTGAATTGGCAGATCTAAGAAGAGAAGTAGCTCAGATTGCCAAGAGTGTTCAGGCTCTTACTCAGTATACTCAAACTCCTAAGAAGATCAAGAAGAAACTCAAGTGTTACAACTGTCTTAGAGAAGGACACACAAAGAAAGACTGTACAGAAGAAGTGGTCTGTTTTAACTGTCATCAGACTGGTCACATGGGTAGAAAGTGTCCGAAGAAGAGTACAGTTAGCAATCATCCTACGTCTGAAACTAGTGCCAGTCCTACATCGCATTATGTACCAACTGCCAATTTAGGGACTGTGGGACCAGCAGAGTCTAAAGAGAAAGCTAAATCAAACCTTGTTGAGAGATTTGTTGCTAAAAGTCCATGCTGTAACATTCTCATTGGAGGAGTAGAGATTGGCTGTGTAGTTGATACAGGAGCCGAAGCATCTATCATACCTTTGTCCTTGTATGAGAGCAAGCTGAAGTGTCGTATTGGAGAGCTTCAGAAGAGCGAAGGAATCTTTCTGCACGTGATTGGAGTTGGAGGGGTAGAGTTGCCTATTGTTGGTTATGTTGCGTTACCAATCAAGGTGAAAGGAGAAGAATTGATGGGTAATTTTCTGGTAGTGTCAGATCGAGCACCTACTGTGGAACATATGAGGTACCCAATCCTTCTTGGCTCCAACATATTGCAACACATAGCAGAATACAAGCCACTGTATGATAAGTTGAAGAAAGAATCCCGTAACCAAGAGCAAGAAACTGATGTTCACATTGGTTCTGTTCGAATTTATACCGTAATTGAAGACACCCTACCTCCAGGCGTAGAGATAAAAGGCCTAGACCCAGTTGAAGAGGCAGCTGTAGCTAGCTTACTGCATAAGCACAAGAATGTATTCTCTAAGGGATCATATGATGTAGGTGTATGTGACCTCATTCCACATGAGATCCGATTGACTGAAGGTCCAGATATTAGGTTACCATACAGGAGAATTCACCCTTTGCAAGTAAAAGAAGTGAAAGAGATGCTACAAGGGATGGTAGACCAGAAGATTATACGTCCTTCAAAGAGTAGCTTTGCCAGCCCTATCGTATTGGTTAGAAAGAAGGATGGTAGTTTGAGACTATGCATAGATTATCGCAAGTTAAATGATCGTACAGTGAAAGATTCATTCCCTCTACCAAGAATTGAAGAGACTTTGGAAGCATTGTCTGGGTCGAAGTATTTCTCAACTTTGGATTTAGCACATGGTTACTTCCAAGTCGTGATGGATAAGGACTCAATTGATAAGACCGCCTTTCGAGTCCCATGGGGTCTGTATGAGTTTATGAAGATGCCCCAAGGTCTTACCAATAGCCCATCTACATTCCAACGAGTGATGGAGTGCATATTAGGAGATTTGAATTTGTCTCAGATACTACTCTATTTGGATGACATCTTGATATTCTCAGAGACATTTGAAGAGCACCTACGTCGTCTAGATACAGTTCTTTCAAGGTTGCATGAACATGGACTCAAGGTCAAGGGAAAGAAATGTGATCTGTTTCAGAGAGAAGTTCGATACCTGGGTCACATTGTATCTAATGATGGTATAGCTGTAGACCAAGATAAAGTAGAGAGAGTGGCGACATGGCCTGTTCCCAATAATGCTAAGGAGTTGAGGTCATTCTTAGGATTGGCATCTTACTATAGACGCTTCATCCCTAACTTCTCAAAGATAGCAGCCCCCTTACATGCACTCACAGGTTCAAGCCAGAAAGGGAAGAAGAGAGAACAAGCTACGTTCAAGTGGGACAATGAGGAGGAAACGGCCTTCCAAGAACTGAAGAGAACACTAACCACAGCGCCAGTTCTAGCTCACCCTAGATTTGACAGGAATTTCATCATGGAGGTTGATGCAAGTACTAGAGGTCTTGGAGCTTGCCTTCTTCAAGAGAATGACGGGAAAGTTCATCCAGTAGCCTATGCAAGCAGAGGACTTAGAGGATTGGAAAAGAAGTATCCTGATCTGTCCAGTTTCAAGTTAGAGTTGCTTGCGCTCAAGTGGGCAGTAACGGATAAGTTTGGTCCCTACATTCAAGGCTCGCACACAGTGATCTGGACTGATCACAACCCACTTGCCCATTTGAAAACTGCAAAGTTAAATGCGACTGAAATGCGATGGGTTGCCCAGCTGGCAATGTATGATATAGAGGTGAAATACAAGCCAGGGAGAACCAATCAATGCGCAGATGCACTAAGTAGATGCCCAGCGAATGTTTCGACTGAAGATCTGAAGGCTGGACTTCAAGAGGTTGCTTCTTGCTTAGTGGTGAGAGCAGATGTCGAAGTAAATGCCCCAAAGACTCCAGCCCTTAGTGACTTGTTAACCACAACCAACCCAATGTCGACTGTCTTACCATCATATTCTCATGAAGATCTAAGTACCATGCAGAAGAGTGATGAGGTACTGAAGGAGGTGTGGAACATGTGGAGTTCCAATTGGAAGCCAGGTCAAGAATATGATAAGAATCTTCCAGGTTTGAGTGGCTTTGTCAAGGAATGGTCGAAGTTGACTGAACATAACGGAGCTCTGTATCGAGTAGTAGATGACTCTATTGTAGGCAAGTTTAGACAACTGCTAGTGCCTAAATGTCTGCAATCTATGTTGTTAGAAGCAACACATGACAAGTGGGCACATCAAGGTATCCATAGAACTGTAGAGCTTCTCCGCAAGAGATGTTTTTGGCCAGGCTTACACAATGATGTGAAGAAGTATGTCAAGAAGTGCTGGAGATGTGCAACTTCAAAAGCCCCTACCCCGAGTGTTCGCCCGCCTCTGAGACATCTTCTTGCTTTCCGTCCCCAAGAAATCCTATCGATTGACTTCCTGAAGTTAGACAAAGGCAGAGATGGATTCGAAGACGTACTAGTTATGACCGATGTCTTTAGTAAATTTGCCCAAGCTGTCCCATGTAAGAATCAGACAGCGGAGACTGTCGCAAGCACACTACGAAATCACTGGTTCGCGCATTATGGAATTCCTACCCGAATCCATTCAGACCAAGGACGTTCGTTCGAGAGTTTGTTGATACAGGAATTATGCAAATTGTATGGCATAAAGAAATCACATACTACACCATACCATCCTTCCGGAAACGGACAGTGTGAGCGCTTCAATAAGACGTTGTGTGCCTTGTTGCGTTCGGTCGACCCGAAGGAAAGGAGGCGATGGCCTGAGTTAATCCAACATATACTACATGTGTATAATTCCACCCCACATCGTGTGACTAGAGTAACGCCATACTTGTTAATGTTTGGCCGAGAACCTCTAATCCCAGTTGATCATCTGCTAAGCAATGTAGAACAAGATTGGAATGAAGAGTACACAGAGAAGCAAGCAAAGTTGATGAAGCGAGCATGTGATGTAGTCACATCCAGACTCCAAGCAGCTGCCAGAAAGGAAGAAGAGCGACACAAAGACTATGTCCCAGAGGATATGCTTAGTATTGGCAATAGAGTGTTACTAAGAAGACAAGCTTTCACCAAAAGACACAAGTTAGCTGATAAATTCTATCATACAGCCTATGTGATAGAAAGTAAGAATGCTGAAGATGATGTCTATGAGATACGACCTGCAACGGGTGGTGAAAGCAAGTGGGTAAATAGGAGACACCTCATTCTAGATCCACGAGATGAAGCTGATGATCTAGATGATGTCCTTCCCGAAGATCAACAAGGAATTGAATATTCAAGTATCGATGAGAATGAAGGAGTGGATGTTATTCGATATACCTCAGATTCAGAAGATGATGAATATCCATATGTTATTACGTATGATGAGGACTTTAATGCACCAAGAGTTGATGTCGAACCAACACCACTTCGTAGATCAACGCGGAGTACTAGAGGAGTTCATAGAAATCCAGGTAGACTTCCTACGTCGGCTTTAACTGGATTGCCCAGTTGAGTGATGAAGTAGTTCCTCGATTTTGATTGCATACTCCCTCCGTCGATTTCAATAGGATTTTCCAGTTGATTCAGTGGCAATTTTTGTTATATATATTTATCCTTGAGACAAGATGAAATTGTTTTTTTTTTTCCAGAAGTTGATATTTGCTGTGTTACTCAAGCAAAAAGAAAGAGTTGTTGGTGTCAGAGTTGAGACTTGTAGGATTAAATTTGCATTTATTCTCAACATCATTTTTTTCTTGTGGAAAGAGTAACTATTCTGAATAAAAAAAAAAAAAATTAAATAAAATAAAAAATCCACAAAATTTCTTTTGGAGATAATACAACGACTCAAGCGGGGAAGAAATTTGAAGAAAAGGATATTGAATTAGATTTTTTTAAAGAAAAAAAAAAAGAAGAGAAAGTCTGAACGTTTCGATTGCTTTCAGAACATTCCTTTTTTGAGTGAGTAATATAGTTCATTCAGTTTTACTGTATCCAAGCTGTCTACACAAAATGTATTGTTTACACTGACAAGAATTGTAACAGAGTGTGTATAGAAGAAACAAATTGGACCATGTACAGAAAATAGTGTAATTTATTGTATATATTGTTATATCATTGGTTTGAAGCAAATCATTCGGGTCGATTGATTTTCAAGCGGGGAAACTGTCGGAAAGTGGAATTCTCATTTAGGTTGCTTGAGAAGAATGTGCCTAATTTGCATATTATTTTCGCACAGGTGTTTAGAATTCTCTTGATCGGCCGGATCACTGGATAGGGTTAGGATGATCGATGTATGTACGCTCAAAAAAATATAATTCTAGTTATTTTCTAATCCTTGTTATGTATTTTAAAGGATTTTAAGGATTTGTTTTCTCGTAATATTGAGTGAAAACAATATATATACTTATATCTTTTCATATTGGCTGTTTCGAAGTTTAACAAATCCTTAGCGGAATGATATTTTTGTGGGTGGTTCCGTGACTCCACTGCTTGTTGGCATTTTACGTTAGGTAGATTATTGCACGTCCTGGTTCTGGTGCAGGTCGGACTGCAATCGAAGCAGGCCTGGGAAAGGGCTGATCTGGTCCGACTCATTTGATCCTCATCGAGATTTCAAATAATGTAGAAGCTGCTACTCCTTTGTGGTATCCTGGGTGATGTAGGTGGTGTGTAACCACCAGTAGCCTCTGACTTTGGGGTTGTTGTTTTGTTACTCCTTTCATTTTGTTGGTTTTGGCAAACCTCAATAAAGTCAAAGAAGCTCAGATCTGGTGTCCCGTAGCATCTGTAAAGTTTGCTCCGTTACGGTCTTAATTGGCTAACTCAACCCACCCCCCGACAATAAGAAGACGACGATAGTTATTTATTTGATGATGATGGAGGTGGTGGCAATTAATTGATAATGGACGAATAATTATGTCATGGAATATAAGACTGTGAGCGACAAAATTAAGGTTCGTGTTTATTTTCTATTTACTTGAGGAACCAAAAGAGAAGAGTGTAAAGAATGAAGTACAAGAATTATAATGATACAATTAGCAGCTATCATGCATCAATATTTCATCCAGCTTTTTTGGGGAAAAGTTTTTAACAAATCTTTAAAATCCTTTTGATCCCCATTGTTGCTTGAAAATAAATGATCAATTAATTATCGAAATCATTCCAATATCCATACCTGCATATGGCGTGTATTCTTGACCCATGTATTATACTGTACAAATTTCATATTTTCATATTTATCCTATCTGGAATATGGTATCCATGGAGGTCCTAACTATAACGTGTTATAGTTACACTGAAGTGCTTTAAAACAAAAGAAAACGAAAGAAAGAAAGGAAACTGTGTGTAATCGGATTTGACTCGGACATTCACACATCATCACCTACATTGCTAGGTTAAAACCGTGATTATTGGATTGTAAAAAGTGTTTTAATAGGAATGAACGTATGAACAGTATTGTAAATATGATTACTATTGACATTTAACAGAACTATATAATTATGTAAGACATTGTGAAGGTAGTATTTATTGCCAATATTTTTGTATAGACTTTTCGTATGAGAGTTCAAATAAAGTTGATGAATATAATCATAATTGCCTACTTTGTTTGTCTGATTAAGAATGCAAAAAGGACAATTTTTCGCAAGTTCAGACCGTTCATACTGGCGTTAGTGTGATAAAACCAATATTCTTCCATCCGTTGACACAGAATAAAACAATGCTATCGGTCAGCTGTTCAATCATTCCACTTAAATTTTTGTGTAAGTTCGTCTCACATGCATCACCCAACAGAAAATCGTCATTTTAATATTGGACCCTGTTGGAAATAATTCATCTCGGCTCTCATTGGCTGTTCCGTCAAGGAATTTTGATTTTTTTAAAAAATCAAACTTGTACCTGTTATAATACCAGGTGGGTGTTTCATAAAGCTGTTCGTAAGATAAGAGCGACTTTAAGAACGACTGGTGATCCTTTCTTGTGGTAAATGGTATATTCATTGGCGATGGTTTAGCGCGTAAGAAAGGATCACCAGTCGTTCTTAAAGCCGCTCTTAACTTACGAACAGCTTTATGAAACGGCCCCCTGGCAAATAAGATCAATCAGTCATTCAATCAATCAATATTAATTTTAACTTTAACAATATCTATTCAATAAATACTGTTTAACAACTAAAGCAACATTTAATACGCCGAGAAGTACAACTACCCCAGACTGAATTGAATTGAACTTTGCAATGCATGAGTGATAAACTGTATTAATATTTCTGATACCTTTACGATATTAGATTCCACTACGCTGATTTATAATTGTCAATCTTAAACCATTTGTAATGCAGAATCCAATGTGACTGACAATCATTTAAACATAGTGTTTAATAATAGACCTATATTGAAAAGTAATAGAGTTACAAAACAAATGTTTACCTTTTTAAAAACAGCTTTCGAGTTCTTCCTATGTGAATTCATTCTTTCTTGCAATCATAATTATGAGGTAGAAGTAGAACTAAATTTTATCATGTTTATTGTTATAAACAGAATATAAAATAACATGAATAATATCAGTGCTTAGCAATCCAGAACCTCGAGTTACAAAGAGTCATTAATGATCAATTATGCATTACATTTACCATTCGTAATTATCAAAGACAATGATTACAACATTCTAAAAGAATTGTTAGTGGACCCCCTAAATTCCATATTCTGCAATTCTTTTTATATAAACTTTGCTCTGATTTACCATTATGTTTTTACTATATGTACAACTTTAAAAATAAAATTGCAACTATGGAAAACAAGCGACGCCAACATCTATAGAATACATACATCATTTTTTTATGGATACGATATATACTCGCATCAGTACCTAGACAAATCAGTTTTCCCATTTATATTTTAAAAAGGGACATCGTTTACATTTCCTGATATAAATATATCAAGGATGGTGATATTGATCGTTTTGATGAATTTCCATAGTTGAGATTAATCAGATCATTTAGAGCTCTATGTAAGACAGGTCCTAGACTCCACCAAGAATAAAATGCAATAGATAGCATCTGGGTTCCACATTAATCCCGACCGAATAGGACTTTTTCCAGACCAGCAGCCGGTACTTCCATCAAGAGAGAAAGGATGAGAGCAGCGAGGTAAGAAAACACCACACTTCCAACAAAGTAGAAGCTCTGGAAAGAAAAAAAATATCGATACAATCCTTATCTGAGTTCCCATCTGCCAACTGAATAGATGAAATATTGTTCCGTAATAGGACTAGGTAAAATGTTATTCAATCATTCCACAAGTAAATATTTAAATTTGATAATTTTCATTTTCAATAAAAACTTACTCAAACAAATTCAAACATACAGATTTTTAAGATGGTCCTTATGTTGAAATCTCGGTTGAATAGAAATGCTTTAGTTTTCATTATAATTGTGGTAACTCCTGTGGGAACTCGGCAGGACAGCATTTTGCTGGTAAACCCCAAGCTGGTATATAACCATTTACCTATGAAACAATTTACGTCTAGGATAATCAGTCATAGTGGCTGACGTTATAGATGACAGATATCACTCTCGGGCCTTTTGATCAAAGTGGGGACAATGGCAGAGTTGGGATTCGAACTCACAACCTTGCGATTATGAGTCCAATGCTCTTACCACTGGACCACATGACCCGCTTTGCACACTGATGTGAGTAAATCATTCGAACCATTTAATTGTCAGTTCATAAACATGTTAACGCAATTAAGTCACAGAATAAAGTAGGTCCATGGTATAAATCCAATGTCACACTTTGAGTATTGACTGTTCACGGCTGACCAACAATTAGCCTAAATAAACAGTTTACATTTTTATCGCCAGAAATCCACCTCCACTCTTCCATGAGGCGCTAGAAAAGAATACACACACGCACACCCTCCCCCACCTAGCCTACACACACATTACCCTCCCAACCCTCACACATCTTACGCCGCGGTGCGCCACCCATACACCCACATACACACCCTCACTCACACATCTTACGCCGCGGTGCGCCACCCATACACCCACATACACACCCTCACTCACACATCTCACGCCGCGGTGCGCCACCCATACACCCACATACACATCCTCACTCACACATCTCACGCCGCGGTGCGCCACCCATATACCCACATACACACCCTCACTCACACATCTTACGCCGCGGTGCGCCACCCATACACCCACATACACATCCGCACTCACACATCTCACGTCGCGGTGCGCCACCCATACACCCACATACACACCCTCACTCACACATCTTACGCCGCGGTGCGCCACCCATACACCCACATACACACCCTCACTCACACATCTTACGCCGCGGTGCACCGCCCATACACCCACATACGCACCCTCACTCACACATCTTACGCCGCGGTGCGCCGCCCATACACCCACATAATTATGCACATCTTACACCGCGGTGTGCCGCCCATACACCCACACATCTTAGGTCGCGTCGCGCCGCCCAACGTCCACCTCCAATTCCTTGCTTGCACACCCTCACATGTTCATCTCTCTCTCTCTTTCCTTCCCTCTCATTTCTCTCCCCCTCTTTCTAGGTATATATGAAGAGCTCACTTGCAAAAGGGGTTAGGTCCATTTTTCATCAAATTTGATTTTTATGTCTTAATGTATAGATTTTTAGTAGCTCGATAAGATGATACCAAAAAAAAGTTGAAATTCCTATTAAAAAGTGAACTAAAATATGGCAAAGAAAAATCCCTTTTATTTTTCAAAAGGGGTTAGGTCCTTTTCAGTTTAGTTGCATAAGAGGTTAGGTCCACACAGAATTTTTTGGAAAAAAATATCTTAAAAAATATGAAGACAGGTAGATTTCTCTTATACCCAATTTTATGTTCTCATGGTATGGTATCATGAAAATTCAGTTTCGCATAAGAATATTGCGTTATGGGAGAATTAAAAAAAAAAAATTTCTTGGAGTGGACCTAACCCCTTTTGCAACTAAACTCTTCTGAAGAACTCATTTGTCAAAAGGGGTTAGGTCAATTTTTCATAAATTTTATTGTTTTCTGTCTCTAAACCTCTAAATTTTTAGTTACTCTGATGATACCAGAGACAATATGAAATTCAAATGAAAACGTGAATGAAAGTGGCAAAGAAAAATCACTTTTTTAATCAAAAGAGATTGGATTCATTTCAGTTTACTTGCAAAAGGGATTAGGTCCACAATTATAATTTTTTTTTAAATATATAGAAAAAAATTGAAGACAGGTAGATTTCTTTTATACCCTATTTTATGTTCACATGATAGGGTAGTACATCATGACAATTTAGTTTCTCATAAGAATATTGCAATAAGTGACAATAAAAAACATGGTTTTTCTCGGAATGGTGGACCTAACCCCTTTTGTAACTAAACTCTTCATATGTATATCTTTCCTTACTCTTATTACCCCCGTATGTCTGTATTTCTAATGACTACTCACGAAGGAAATAATTCCGAAGTGGAAAAGAGCCTTGCCGCTCATGAGAGCGTTATAGATGACCAGAGGATGTATAAGATAGGCACAGTAGGTCAACCGTCCCATTGGAATCCAGAAGTTCCAGCTGAGGAAAGAGTTGATTATACCTAGAAAAGAAAGGAATATACAGGCCTGTGAAATATGGGAGATATTCTTCACCATAATTGAATAATGATACACACCAAGCAAACATATATTAAACATAAAAGGAAGTTATGACTACCGGATATTTTTTGCGTCCTATGACTGTAAGCACAACTTGCGCCACGGCTTCAGTTATGTCCTTTGCAAAATAGCGAATAATTCTAAGTATACAGCGATAACAAATTTTCCGCAGTATACAAATGAATCGTTAATTATCTGATTTTACAGAATTCAAAAGTGCACAAAAGAAGCATTGATTTCTTGGACCTTATGGAAGAGGACATGTGAATATCTGATTACTTAGTACATTAGCTTAGCTTTGGGTAATAATACATTTATAGGAGCACCTTGAGCATCAAGCAAGGTGGCTATTAACCGTAATTTACTATTATTATTGTTCTTCTTATTATTATTATCATGATCATTATTGTTATATTATTATTATTATCATTATATCATCACCATCATCATCACCACCATCATCATTGTTATTGTTATTATTAATTACCTCCATATCCCTTGATACATGAGAAGCATACCCAAGCGATGGCGATGGACCAAGCAAACCTAGAAAGCCCCTCCCACAGAACCGCTTCGAACTGTTCCATAGTATCCGGATTCATTCGGGCACCATACAGGGAGTAGACGCACGTCATACCAAGGATAAATGCAGCCGACCATCCAATCAAAACAAACCACTGCAGTAAAATAAATTGGGTAAAACGATTGCATTAATGATTTATCATGGGTACATTATCACTAATATTAACGATGTTAACTTTAATACTTGCAGATGTTTCTTTTGATAAAGTCAAATGAATGATGAACAACTTCGTACATTTTATTTTTTTTGTTACTCGGATCTATATTATATGTAATATGTTACTCGGACAAAAAAAATCATGACATTGGATTCATGTGTTGAAAGAATTCAATAAATAACTTTAAAAATATATATCTTGAGGAAAAAAAATGTAGTTTTTTTCAATTATGTTGTTTAAGAATGACAAATTAACTGGCCCACATTCCAGTCATTTTTGTCGAACATTATAGGAAATAGCATTAGGGAAACGAGTGATTATCACAAAGTAATGAAAAACATGTAAAGAAAAAATACACTGTACGACGTATAAACGTAAGTTCTTATCATGCCGATAGCAATCATCTGTTTCAAACTCTTTCTGTCCCATGCTATACAACACTTATATCAAGAATTTATAATAATTCACCAAAAAATGACTAAATAATTTAACTAGTTGATTTTAATCGGTGGCGTAGCGAGCCTTGGACTCAAACCACTCTTGAAATGGTTAATATATGTACATGGATAATATAAAAATAAATCCGTAATAACTCTGCATATTTCACCTTAACTTAACAATGCGATTAAAAGTTGTTAATGTTAAAGAAGCACCCTTCTCAAATTCCGTCGTTCTTGAAATCATGTATAACTTCACAAATACATTTACCACCATCCCCGAGAGGCGGACCCCTCCCGCCCTAGCTCCTTCCTCAAGACCCTGTACATGCTGTATGGTGGAATCCGTGTATTATACAGTGCGTCCCAGAAAAAACGAAACCGAGTTTAAGCGATGATTTATCATAATTTAATCACAAATACAATAGACAAATGACCTACCAATGTAAAGCTTAGAATCTCCTCTTTCATCTGATATTACCTAGATTATTCCCCATTCACGCATGAGTGAGCAAAAACAATTTGAAGAAAGGATACCAAAAACTCATTTGGCGGGGGGTATCTGAATTTCAAAAGAAAATCACATGCCTAAGGAGTTCAATATCTGCTCTTTCATTTGATACCTTAATCACAAAAAATGGTCAAGAAGTAAAAAAGTTATGTTCCCTCGAAACAATGCTTGTATTTCTATAATTTCATTAAATAAACGTGTTTTCACCGGTTACCCACAGAAGCTGTCGCATGGTTAACAAAAGACTTAATGCATGGCTGATCGTCAACAAAACGGTGTCAAGTGAGTTTGAACGCTAGCCTGTAGAACCTCTTAATTTTATGAAATTATTGAAATTTAAGCCTTATTTCAAATAACCAGAACTTTGTTAGTTCTTGACCATTTTCTGTAATTGAAGTATCAAATTAAAGAGCAGATATTGAACTTTTTAAAAATGTGGTTTTCTTTTTGAAACCCAGATACAGCCCGCCAAATGACTTTTTGGTATCCCCTCTTCAAATTGTTTTTCCTCACTCATGCATGAATGAGAAATAATCTTAGTAATTTCAGATGAAAGAGGAGATTCTAAGCTTTAGAATGGTAGGTCGTTTGTCTATTGTATTTGTGTTTAAGTTATGATAAATCATCGATAAATCTCGGTTTCGTTTTTTGTGGGACGCACTGTATATTAACATAGGCTTACCCAAGGAATCTTGATCTTTCTATCGACCGTTCTGAAGAGGAGATATCCCACAAACATACCCACTAGGTAAGAGTGGATCCGTGTGTATGGTTTGGTGTATGTGATATCAAGACTTTCACCACCAAGACGATCATTAAATTCACTGAAAATAAACAAAATTAAGTCTGCCAGATAAAGTCAAGAATTTTCTTTTGATAAAGACATCACATGAAGTTTCTAGATTACTTTTAATGTATTATGGAAGACGACCGAATTTCGCTTCTAATGCCTCAAATAGCATTCTGAATGTTATTCCCACTCGGAAAAAAAAGTTCAATTTTGCACCCTTTAAAACTGGGGAGACATTTTGGTGCATGGTAAGAGGTTAAACTCAAGGATGCAATTATAGCTACACCCATTTACGGTGAATAGTTTAAACCTTTAGGAGTGGCGCAATTGTGCAAAAAATTCATCCACCCTACATATTCTAACTTTGAATTGATGTGATGTGATTTGGCATTCCGGGTGCAAACAGGTTGAAAATGTGGATTTTTGCACAAATATTAGGGTGCAATATTCCACAAAAGACCTTACTGCCGTTCATTGCATTTAGGATGCACACTTTAACCTTTTTTTCATTGGCGTTGGCCCAGCGTTGGCCACTAGCGGTTGCAAGAGGTATCACAGGCCTAATTCATTCCCCATAGACTCGTGTGTTAAATTGGCACTTTAAAAAATTCATAAAAAATAAGGATGAAATTCGGGGGTCGAATGTTTACTACCAGTGGATAGGATATATGTCTGGCAATCCATATCTGACCAGAAAAGGGTCCCTCGACCGGCTCATTTTAAAAATAAATTGGCGTGTTTGAAGACACCGTCGGGGGGAGCAGATTCATCACCTCAAACAGCAAAATAGCCCTAATCCTTCCGCCAGTCAGAATATAGTCCAGAATTGGTGATATTTCTTCCCAATTTGGGAAAAGGAAGTTCAGTAATTACCAAAAATAGAATCAGTGTTAGATGGACAATCATATGCATACACTTTGTCAATCAGCCATATCAAAATAAAAAAAATAGCAATGGGTTGGCTCGAATGAATATCTATGGCCTGCCTCTAGTGATTAGGCCCGTGAAGCCAAGAGGGGAAACATGAAGGGGACAAGATGCCGAATGCGATAAACCTAGCAGTCACGTGTTACAAGAAGTTGAAATGGGTGCGAATTCAATTGGTGATTTCAAGTCCGGTGTTGGCGTTGGTGTTGGAATTCAGATTGCTTCCCCCAGCTCCAAGACCTTTTCTGAGTTTGTAAAACTGATCCAGATCACACTATTGACATCTCAACAACCAGTGAGTGACTTTTCAGGACCATCTTAATTTTTTGTTTGGTGTTATACTCGTGTAAAAATTGACCTAACACCAACACCAAAAGATAAACACTGAACTTGAAATCACCCAACGTTTGCCCCCTGCAGTAGATGTTGCACGGGCGCAATTTCAGCATAATGCGCGCCGAATTTCCTAGATAGCAATACGCCAATGTTAGAGTTGGAAACTTTGAGCGTACAAAATATAGGATATTCTATTAAGGGAACTAAAAAATTGTTGTCATTGAAAATAGCTCCAACCACTGGAATGATTTTTTTATAGATTCTTCGGCTCTCCGTAATGGTAATAAGATTTTAAGTTTACAACAAACGTTAGTGCAACGAGACTGTCAAGTGAATTGGGCTAGCGAAAGTGCTTACACTCAGTAGAACAGAATTTTGTACAGGGAAATCCTATACTGCTTTAATTAAGAGGAGGTTGATTGATAGATGTTTTACTGTATTTTGGGGAAACCCAAGTAAATTCTGTGTTAAATTATGAGAAGAATACTTACGGTCCAACAGGATTAACTCCATAATTCCAGCTGATCCCGACAGCTGAGGCAATTGATGCTGTTGTCAAGCAAAGGATGAGTCCGATACCTAAGTGTTTCTTCCTAAAATTACGATTTTCAAGATCATCAGATAAAGATAGATTTTGTTTCAGATCCTATTTATTTCCCCTTTTATTGATTTGTTTATTATTTATCTATTTATGTTTATTCCTTCGCATGTAAATGCAAAGGTTATCTGTTGTACAACCATAGTCGCGAAGGGGGTTGGCATATTTGATGTGCCAATCTCTTCTCCGTTTATAAAGAATGGCCTTTGTTTTTATGATTCTATATGATCAAGATATTTGTTAAGACTACAAACACAATTCCATGTTTTTCTAATCCCGTTTTCCCAATTCTAATTCGATTTTAACAATGTCGTTAAATATGGCAAACAGCCTAATATTTCAATTTTCACCCAAACTATTGAGAACTCTGTAAAATATCAAAGTATGTGTTCATAATGAAGTAAAAACAAGGAACATAAAATATGAAAGAAATTCTTCAAATTTTGGTTACTTATTGTTTTTTAGAAATATATACGAAGTTGAAATTTATCAAATAATCTCTGTACAAAAATAGCACATTCCATATGGAAACGTTTCAGAAAATTAACCCCAAATATTTGTTTTGCCTTTGCACTCAACACGTTTTGGCGATTTTCCACATGGTAAGTCCACAAAAGCAGAATACATTACACATGTTTGAGATATCAACACAATAATTTGCACTTCAATAAAAACTATTGTTAAATGGTGGGCAGGTCATTTTAATACGACTATAATTCAAATCTTTGAAAATATTAGATCTTTGTGATTTTCAGCGTGTTTTTTTTCTAGTGCTATGAATTGAATGTTTTAGAATGTAATTACATATTTACCTGTAAAGTAATGTGATGATGAGAGGACTCATTAAATAGAACTGCATATCACAAGCCAAATACCAGGCCCAACCCATACACTGGACAAAATACAATGCAAAAACAGAAAACACAAAGTAAACATTATGAGATCCCTAATGACATCTAGCATCATCGTCTTAAAAACAAATATGTTCATAATTCTTATTTTCATTGCCATTACTTTTCATCATTATCATCATCATAATAATAATAACAATAATAATAATAATAATAATAATAATAATAATAGGCATTTATATAGCGCCATCTATCTAGAAATATTCAATTCCGAGGCGCGTTGTTATTATTATTATTACCCCGGCTTTAGCTCGAGCTGCCTTTCAGTGCTCATGCATTCAATGAATTAATCCTGCCGGGTACCCATTCACCTCACCTGGGTCGAGTGCAGCACAATGTGGATAAATTTCTTGCTGAAGGAAATTATGCCATGGCTGGGATTCGAACCCACGACCCTCTGTTTCAAAGTCAGAAGACTTATCAACTGGGCCACAACGCTCCACATGTCATCATCATCACCATCTTTGTTGAGATTAAATATTTATCATTTTGATATCATTGTCGTCATAAGTGTCACCATCATCACCCGGCATCATCATCATCATCATCATCATCACCAACACCATCATCAACAGTCATGACTTAACCATTACTAAGAATAAAAACAGATGATAAAAAAAGAAGGGAATAATTACATTGCGACGATACAAATTTCGAAGTTTCTCTTACCGATGCGTTATTATTACCGGGGAATGGGTAGAGATTATTGATGTAAAGCGGATATGTCCACCACTCCTGCTTGCACCAATACCTGACATATCCATAGAAGATCTCGAACATAGCACCCTGACCGGCTAGATGTTTTCCTAGTGAGATCCAGAGGGCCAGCGCCCCGAGCAGGGCAGGGGTGAGGCGCCAGTATCGATGGAAATAAAACATGAGCCAGTTCATCTGCCCATCCGATTTCCTTAGTTTCAATAGCGTAGTGTATGTAACCAGCAATCCTCTAAAAAAATCCGAAAATAACAAATGGAAGGAATTCATAATTGAAACATATCCCATTCATCGAGGCAAGTAGTTATTGCTACTGAAATAGAAACATTTAGGTCTATTGAAAAACCAGGATATGACTGAAACATTCGGGTGCATTATTGGAGTAATAACACTAGATTTATCATTTTTGACGTTTGAAAACGGCTTACTAGAAACCGTGTTTACACACGACTATGATCAAGTGTTGAATACACAAGCAAGGTCTAACGCTTCGAAGAGGGCAACTGTGATAGCGTTTATACTGAAACAAAAAAGGCACGCGGATCGCGAACGGAAGTAGAATAGACGTATACGGATATGCCGTGTTTGACCTAGGTCATGCGGGTTCGATACGGCTTTCTGTTTACACACGAAAAAATAGGCGAGTCTGACTCAGCTCGCGGGTTGAAACCTACGATTTTGGCGAACCAAAAAAGCCGTGTTCGACACGGCTCGCGGATCACGCTGATCGCGTTTACACAACATAAAATTGCCGTGTTGAGCATGGCTCGCGAGTCGAACCCCCCGAGCTGAGTCACTGTGCAAACAAGGTAGTGTAATGATTGAAAAAAAAAATCAAGTGTTGCCATTTCGCAAAAGAATTAATGTTTTCTGCATCGTTATACTGTATAGCTGAAGTATCAATGCATATCTAGTGGAATCTCGTCAAGAGAGACATTTGAAAGAAAAGTTTTGTCATATATCTCATAATTGTTTCTGAAATAGCAATCAAAATTATACAGGCCATGTATTTGATTATTATATTCTATAATCCTGAATAAAAAAAATAATGTATTCAAGTTTCCCATGCATCCCAGACTCACCCAATAACAAAGAAGGTATCTACCCCGAACGTTCCGTAATGTATGGCCATTCTAGGAAACTTGGTCGATGTGCTGAGTATGGTATAATAGTTATCTGCAATTGAAAACAAAAATCGTGAACATATATCAAAGACCTTTGATATTTGCCATACAGAGAAAATACGTATATATAAAATGGCGGGTGAATATTATAGAAAAATCAACACGGGACAACTTTTTTTCTTCTGAAAATCCTCGCTATATCAACATGATCAAGCCCACATTTGTGGTATTGTGATCCCAGGGGCGGCGCAAGGGGGGAGGGGGTGGCAGGGGGTCAGTGCGACCACACTTATGACTTTTCAAATTGTGAAAACGGGATGGAAAACGAAAAGAAAAGAGAAGAATCGTGTAATTCTATATTCTATCACTGCTATTCAAGTATGGCATCTTGCACCCGCTATCAAGACATCATGGGTCCACCCTTCTATAAAAGTGATGGTGGTCATTTTTACCTGCCATGTAACCAAACAACCAGAGTACCAAAAAGCTTAAGGTCACGTTCCGAGTGACCTGGTTATGATGTTAAACCCATCAAGTATGAATACTTTCTGTAACCATGGGTGAATTAAAGATTTACCTAATTTCTTTGAGCCATAGAGGAAGAGGTTACAATGTAGGAGGATAATCCAGAACATGCTGATGACACGCAATCCATTAAGAACGCCAAGATTAGATCGAGATGGTTTGGCGCTCAGTATGAGTCGGAGATTGGTAGCAGCGGAATAAGACATTAATACTCCATCTAATTTGCCTGCAAAATCAGGATGTGAAATTTAAAAAGAAGTGAAGATATGTTATAAAGGGAGCTGCGAAAACTGTAGCAATGATTCAGATTCTGATGAACTCTGATCTGCCGATTTTGAGGGTGTTTTTTCATCATGAAGCTTTTCATAAGTTACGTTTGACATTGATCGACTTTAAGAACGCCTGGTAACGACGGGATGGTTTAAAATGCATACGAACCAGCAATCGCAATCATATATATCCCCACCTCTAGTCCTCAACTACATATCTGGCCAGGTTGAATACCCATAATGCAACACCCTGAGAGGTGTAGTCCTGTAATATAGACCTACTTGAATGAAAACACTCTGCTTCACAACTCAATACATTAGTATTGAGTATTCCAATGATTATCAACAAGTGGCGAAACATGTAATCTTCCTCTCAAAAACATTTTGCTTTCTCCACACAAATAAAATTACAGGTTATTTTCATTTTCTGTATTACTAATTGTTATATCTAAATATATTTAAAGACTATTTTACAAGACACAGACAATAAGAGATCACATGATCATTTCGCTCCCCGTTTTAAAGGAAATGAAATGTCAGCACTGACGAGTCAGGGGCCACGGAACAGAGTTTGTGGGCTCGCGGGCTTCTACATCAAGAAGAGTAGAATGGGACTTACCGGCTTTCTTTTCTGTCTCCTGCTCAGTCGATTCTCTACGTGGTTCATGTGATTGCTGAAGTGATGCCATCGACATACTTTGGATAGCAGTGCCTTCCGGAGCTGCAGGCATACTTGGATAAGCTTCTTTGGGAGGAATCTCACTTTCCAAGTCCTGAAAACATCGGTAATCATATTTTTTCTCCATACAATGTATATAAAACTCATTAGCACGGCGCGGTGCCAAGACATTAAGGAGTTTTCGCTTCAATGATGCACGGCGGATTCAAGAACATAGAAAATGTATTGTCAAATGCATGCCCTTCATGACATAGAACAGTCAAGAAGTTTTTATGGAAATTTTGTGAATCACAACAGCAGTTTTGTCCTGGACTCTGGAAAAACGACATTATTTGTAATTTTCGGCAGCTCCAAAACTTAGGACGAAACTGGTGCCCCGGTTCACCTCACAACATATATATCTGTTTCTTTCTTTTTTAATGCCATGCTTCTTTTGTTATTGATTGTAATTCATACAATGCTATTTATCTATTTTAAAGTTTAAGGATTGTGCAATCTAGTTTATTGCATTGTATCAATTTATTTGGCCAAAATGTATTATCGTGATTTGTATTTTGCTGAGAATGAAATAAATGGAAATGAAAAAAAAAAATGAAATGAGCTCAAACCGAACTCTGACCCTAACCATTGCCTCTCACACGGTAAGAACATCGATTATCTTCAGATTACAATATATTTTTTTAGTTGTTGTTATTGAAAGAGGAAATATCTTCATCTAACAGATTCCATAAAATAAAAAAAGGGAAGGCGAAACATCGATTCATCAGTGAATAAATTCAACATCAATAGTTTTCCGATATGCGGAAAGTACAAGAAGTGTCATTTATCTGTTTTTACAAGGCACTTATAGGACTCCATCACTTATCGGATTGAAAATCAGTCTAGCCTGTATAAATGCATATCTGTGTCCTACCAGATACATACAGCGACAGATCCCGAGGACTACTTCCCCGATCCATATTGTGAAGAAAAAGACGATAAAAAAAACTGTATAACTCCTCCGCTCACCAATACTCACATTCTTTGATGAGGAATTTTCTTCATCCGTGGGAGTGTATTTTTCATTCACAAAACCATTAACTACAGTTTTCGTGGTCATTGAGTTCGTTTGGTCTTTCGAAAGCCCCGAAGCCGAGATGCAATGTTTTCGTATGTAGAGGTCGTATATAGTTCCTATCAAAACCAGAGAAGCAACGACGCAAAAGAACGTGCTGTGACGGAATATATTGAGAAAAATGATGAATATCATATTTTCTGGATAAATAAGATAACAAACGTCCAATTCCGATGTTTTCAACAAATACGGCTCATATTTTCATCACCAAAATCCTGAATCATAATGTCCAGTGTCATTCATATGAATTTAGCGTATACTTGCACAACGTTACCCGGCCACCCTATAGGTATCAGAAATATGATTGAAATACTTTTATTACCTATAAAGTATGAAAGTTACCAATCTTTTGGATTTGATTCATTAGAATCTGAAATGTTATAAACAAAACAAAAAAATCTCTCATTTTATGGTATTTTTATGCTATTATTCAAACGTCCTCTTTATACTATGGCTGACTGAAAATGATGAAGAAAACTGGGCCTTAACTTACAGGACTGCGATAGCATCTTGGTCCCATGCTGGTCGAGCAAGGCATACGAAGTTTAGTCCAGGATCAGTACTGTTTAAAAGGAGCAATGACACTATACAGGGCAAACAAACAGAAAGATGCGAGGAGAGAGAGAGAGACAGACAGACATACAGAGAGGAAGAGAGAGAGAGAGGGGGGGTTGGAGCAAGAAAAGATTAGAATAAATATGAAATATTCAAATTGATTACTCTTCCACATTTTTTTTATTATTATCAACGTGATGGAGTGAGCCACCTATAAAACTATAAACGTCTGAATGACTAAAACTGTTTACAGTTTCATTTATTATCTAAATGTCAGCTTGTGTAGCTGGAAATGAAAATTGTAAAAAAAAAACTAAAAAAAACCAGAGATCCATATAATTTATTTTTTCTCAATTTTTTTCTTCATTCAAAATATTAATCTTTATCGAGATAAGGCATTATGATAAAATGCGCTTCCTGCACTAAGCACACCTCGTGATTCGGGTATTAAAATGATTTAAAAAAAAGTTATACTCAATCCGATGGACCGGATAAGATACCAGCCATCCGGATATCCGGTATGAAAATGATAATCCAGATATAAATTAGCGAGAAGGGTAACGATCATGATGATGGTCAGCAATGCATTTTCATTTCGATTATATTATTATCATATAGGTACACTCTTAAAAATGTTGGGCAACATACTGTCCACACAACAATTGGTTAAAACTTTATCCAATTCTGGGTAGTTTTAAACCAATAATGTGTGCTTTGGGTTAAAACTACACAGTATTGGTTGAAAACTACCCAGAGTTGGATAAGTTTTTTTAACCAGTTGTTGTGTGGACAGTATGTTGCCCAGCATGGTCCATGGTAGAAGCAATATAAAGTATCAGCAGTAACAGCGGCAACAAAGCAGTAGCTGTACAAATCATCTCGTGGTAAAGTCTTTAGTGTTTGTAGTAGTAGTAGCAGCAGCAGTATTATTATTATTATTAGTAGTAGTAGTAGTAGAATTATTACTATTACAATTATTATTATCATTATTATTATTATTGTTATTATTATTTTATTATTATTATTATTATTATTATCATTATTATTATTATTATTAGTAGTAGTAGAAGTAGCAGCAGCAGTAGCAGCAGCAGCAGCAGCAGCAGCAGTAGTAGTAGTATTAGTAGTATTAGTAGTAGTAGAAGTAGTAGTAGTAGTATACTACTACTACTTCTACTACTACTACTACTACTATAGTAGTAATAGTAGTGGTATCATTACTATCATTATTATTAGTAGTAGTATCAATATCATTATTATTATTATTATCATTAGTAGTAGTAGTAGTAGTAGTAGTAGTAGTAGTAGTAGTAGTAGTAGTAGTAGTAGTAGTAGTAGTAGTAGTAGTATAGTAGTAGTAGTAGTAGTAGTAGTAGTAGCAGTAGTAGTAGTAGTAGTAGTAGTATAGTAGTAGTAGTAGTATAGTAGTAGTAGTATAGTAGTAGAAGACAACTATCCATTCAGCAGTAGTTGTTACAGCCAAACTGCGATGTGTGTGTTGGTGTAAGGGTGAGGGTGGGTGTGTGTGGGTGTGTTTGGGTATCGGGTGTACGGGGTATACTGCGATCTAATTAAGTGAATACCCCCACCCAGAATAAGAAGTAGAAGAAGAAGTAGAAGAAGAATGAGGAGGAGGAGAGAAGGAGAAGGAGAAGGAGGAGGAGGAGAAGGAGATGAAGGAGAATAACTTACATTGCGTTGATATGACTTGTGCATCTTGATTTTCGCATGAAGAAGGCCAGCACGTCCCGATATGTACCTCCAACTATTAGAATCGATCAGTTTAACAGAAATCAAATGAAAGATGAAAAATATCACCATCATTGCCACAACTACCTTGCCCACACCAAAATGTTGGCAACAAGCACGTTGATTTTCATACTTTATTAAATCGGTAATTATTTGTGAATTCATAATAAAAAGTCGTTCTCAATTATTCTGGGGACATACGGGTATGCACTAAATGAAAATAACTTAAAATGACGACTACCGTAGTGATAGTCATACACTAAATTAGTAAATTAATGATTGTGTCAGTGATAAAATTACTATGGTCAATTACTAGTCATACAAGTCTTTGTCATTGTCATACACTATGAGCATTTTATTAATAAATCAATCGTACCGTGAATATAATCGTTCTTCTGACCACGTAACTGTCATGATGTCGAGTCATTCTTGACTATGCTCATATAGTCACTGTCATACAGAAATTAGTCGCTTAGAGAGTGGCAAGTCATTTCAACAATAGATGTCATTGTCATTGCCAGATAATCAGAAACAGGCATAATAGTATTAGTCATGTTAGTCTATGGAGAAAATAACTCTTGCGCTTTTTTACCATGGAAATTGTCGTCATTGCCAGAATGGCGAGTCATAATAATAATTGTTCTTAGTCTTCACCATGATTGATATCATTTTCTTATACTCGTGTACATCATGGACTCATACGTATCTTCTGGCGAGGCATTTATATTCTCACCGTTAATATTTATTGTTAAAGTCATGGCGAGTCATTTTATATTATGTTCACAGTCACTTATATACAAAGAATATTAGTCGTATAGTGGCGAGTCATTCTTACCGTAGATATCATAGTCATAGCCATACAGTAATGGGCATCGAAAGTCGAGTTATCTTCATCATCTTTGTTCACGTCCAAACATTGCTCCATGACTCCATAGTCATATGCAGTCCAGGTAAACTCAACACTCTCGTCTGGAAATTCACCAAACGAAGATGCCACTGAAAGGATGCATGAGACGTTAATGTGGATTTCAGTGACGATTGCTGTCTTCGAATTATTAAACATATGCATAATTTATGAAGCAATAAGGGAAAATAAGTATTAAAAAAACATTATTCGAAAGAGCGTGTTTTCTGTAGATAACATGTTGCTTCACTCTTTTACATAAATATGTCATCGAAACCAAATAAAAAAAATCTTTATTCTATTTTTTTTTACGATTTAATGATCATCCATATATTGAAAAAAAGTTTCCACAGCTTACATTTTCTCGCATATCTTGACCCGATGGACAGATCCGATAGATAAGTTTGTAGATCATTCAAACACTGACTAGACACCTGAAAAAACAAATTATATATTTAGATTATGGTATTGTATTTTACGTCTAATCATGATTATTAGCCTATGTGATAAAATATATCGTATATGTTAGTGAATAAGAAGGAAGCTAAGCTCATGACTGCTTCACCCCCTCCCCTGTTCTGAGCAGACGTAACATGAAAACCAAAGACCAAATGTTATGATTGTTATTATTATAGCAGGGACCGATATGCGTCGGGGCTGAAGGACTGAGACCCAACCTTTTCAGTAAACGACTACAAAAAAGTGAGAATGACCATCTGATTGCGATTTTTGCATGATCACATCCCCCCGCACACACTTTTGGCTCAGCAAATCATTATTTTCCCTTATGTCCCTACATAATTAGTCTCGATCTGGACGTTAGTAGTTATTTGTATTTCTATAGAAGGAGAAGGTGAAAAGGGAGAGGACTGAACAAATAACTACCAACGTCCAGATCTAGACTACTACATAATCAATGAAACCTACCTCATTGGGTGAATTCTCAATCAGATATTCAATAGCAGGTAATCCACTAGCCTTCGTCAATACTTCCAACACACCTAGAAGGGATTTAAACAATAACTCGAATTCGATTGTAAATAATCGTAAAAAAATACAATGTAAGACATTCAATGCAATATGCGATTCCAGGGAGGGGGCAGCCAGGGGTTCTGGGATGTCCGCCAATGAGTTTTAAACTTGATACACTAGCCAGTAGAAATAGGGTCACCCCATCGATCGACTTGGCATAATCCTCAATGATTTTATCATATATCCGAATTGTTGTGTTTCCTTATCAGGCCCAATCGTCACTATTATTTTTATTCTTGGTATTCTTAATTTTATTCGTATTAATAGTATTGGTACAATTTATGTTGTTAGTATTTATATAATAATTGTTATGTTAACCAATATGATGATGAACATCATCATTATCATTATAATAATCGTCCTAATAAAAAAATATATCATCAGGCAGGCGCATATTGGTGATTAAACTTGATAATGGTAATATGATTGATAGCTATCAAATATGTATAAATAACAATTACAGTTAATAACGACAATGACAACGACGACGTTTGTTGCTGCTGATGACGATGACGGTGATATATCGGTACATTTGAGGAATATAAATGCAGCGACATAATTTACCAATAATCAAACCAACAACGCAACACATGAACCTAATTGTAATGACAATACTTACTCGCAAATTCCAATTGTGCATTGCAACAGGTTAAAAAGAATCCCAATAAAATTGCTGTTTTAATCATTTTGAAATCATCTGTACGTACGACGTAGTCCACGGCGGCAATAATTTGAACTCAAAACATAACGTTCGAAGAGATATCGAGCTGTAACACCAGTGCAATGATGTTGTCCTGGAGTGATATGAGTTTATATCACAGTGACCTTTTGCGGAAAAAAGGACAGATAACCGCTAAGAAATAAAGTCCAAGACAAAACGGGCACCAAAATAAAAATGATTCCGCTGGGAGAAGATTTTACTGACTGATTGTTATTTCAACCTTAGGGTGGTGTTATACACAAAACTGTTCGTAAAGTTACGCTCGACTATACGAACGCGTTGCTATGTTCCTAAGGTGCGCCAGCAGCTAGGATAGCACAGTAGAGAGGGTAAATCAGACGGGCACAAAGACATGTCACTAGTAAATTATTAAACGGTTTTATGAAACAGACCCCCGCCTCCATTTACATTCTAAATTAGGATATAGCACGTGAGGTATTTCAAGAAACGTGCGTTTAGACACCGCAACCTACTGAACTAACCAAATGGTGTTTATCTAGCTGAATAAGAGGAAAAAAACAACAACAGTGGGTCGAAGGTCTTGAAAAAAATTACGTTTTTATAAATTTAGAAAAAAATGGGATCGGATGATATTTTTGGAATACCTAAATCAATAATGGAGACCGCTCTTCGGAATATTTATTCTGGAAGTACTTTGAACAATAGATCTGCACTCGTGACTCTTAATATATTTATGAAGCAAATAAAACCATATTTGAGAATAATAATAGTCAGCTCTTGTATAGCGCATTATAATGTGAATAACATCTCTATGCGCTTAACTTCCAAAGGACTTGGATATTATTACCCCGGCTGTACTGGCTCAAGCAGCCTTCAAGCGCTCTGTGCATTTCAAGGAATAAATTCCTGCCAGGTACCCATTCACCTCACCTGGGTTGAGTGCAGCACAACTTGCATAAATTTCTTGCTGAAGGAAATTACACCATGGCTGGGATTTGAACCCACGACCCTCTTTTTCAAAGTCTAGAAACTAATCCACTGGGCAACAACACTCCACATAGAATATAAGAATAAGACTAGAGACTGCGGAATAGGTGGATAAAAGGAAGCGTGCATTGTAGCATAGCAACTCAATATTGATTAGAATAATATTAATAATAATGAAAACATAATCGAGATTTATTAAGGTTTTAGCACTACTTAGCCACAATTGTTATCATGATTGAAATATGGCACATGTAGAGCTTATATCCTCTTCTTTTATTTGAGGGAATTCATATCTTTTATTCTTGTATTCATTTATGATTTCTTCTAGTATTGAGCATGTAATGTATTTTTATTTATTATTGAGCATTTTCTGCCAATTTCAGTTTATGTACACACTAAGAAATCCCGGTGCAAATAGGGTGTAGATACGTGTGTACACCTCGCAAAACCATCGAGGTGCAAGTTAGCTCTTATGCGAGAGTACGTGTCTGTTGTACACCTATGTACTCTTTTCGTGCACCCCACCAGTCTTGCTGATAGACGTATGGTATAGATAAAGTTAATTTGTGATCGAAGATTACCCGAAATAACAAGGCATTAACCCCACACTTTACCTACGCGAAATGATTTGTTAAATATATAATATTTATGTGATTATAATTGTTTCAAAAACACATTTGATTACGCATACATTTGGGGAAACAGTAAATAGAGCTAATTAAATCATAACCATCAGCACAAGTAAAAAAAGAATTGGATCATGTCGCTAGAGTCCTCATGTCTCAGTGCTTCTCGCTTACATAGCGGGAAGAATCTTGACTACAGATAAAACGAGGTGAGTTCGAGTCCAAACTAAGGTAAACTAAAAAATCGATACAGAAAGTGAATGGACCGGAAGTCTCGACAATCTTTTTGTCATTTTAGGTGGGGGTACCCTATGGGTTAAACGTGTACACCCTCTAAGGTGCAGAAGGACACCTCAAATAGGGGTGCACACTGTACACCCCTATTCGAGGTGTACGTGTGCACCGCTAGGGGTACTCGTATAGGGACAAGCCTGTACACCCCTAGTCCTTTGCCAGGACTGTTCTACTTTTCAGTTGATCAATAACACAATCCTCGACCTCTACGCCCGAAATGAAAACAGCCACACGATTTCCTACCCTCATCATGGTGAGGGGCGTGAAAGAGGGGATAGCGCGATCACTGGAGATGGCGCGCATGGGAGAATAAAGCAAGGGGAGAGAAATAACAAGTACACCGACGTCTAGAATCTAGACTAGTACACCCCTAGCATGCCTAGGGGTGTAAAATTGAACCCGAATTTCTTAGTGTGTATGTAGGCTTTCATTCGACAAGGCTCCCTTGCAAAGCTGGCCAATTGGCTTGAACAGAACGACCCCTGTCTTTTTTTAAGAAAACGAAACAGTCTTTTATCATAAATGATTTTGTATGGATTATATTGAAAATTGATATTTTGTGAAAATGGAAGAAAATAAATGTTTATTTCAATAGAAAAAAAAAAGGAATTGAAAACTCCATTTCATTGACGAATAAACGTGCGACTCCGTCGTTGTTCTCTCATTGATCTTTTTTTAAGTCTGGTGAAAAGGGCAGAAAAATCAAATGTAATTTTCTCATCAATATTCACAAACTTTTCGTCAAATGAGTTACTGCCCGGAGTTACTGGTATACTCTTTAGGTCTTGTTCGATATGTTTTTACCCATTGGGGCTGAAAGAGTTTAAGAAACTAGGTCACTGCTGATTAGTGTCTATTAGTGATTTTGATTGGATTCAATAATATTTGTCGGTTGAGAATTTATGATACCGATAAAAGTTGCAAAATATTATCCTGTCAGATATTGGCACTAAAGTTGTAGGCCTACATAATTACATAATGACGTGCAGCCTGGTAGGGAGCAAACATGCGTTAAAAAAGGTTGACCACCAAATGGGGGGGGGGGGGGGTGGAAGGAATGTTAAAAAGAAGAAAGTAAAAGAGATCAATATACAAGTTAAAGGGGAACTAGTGAGAAGAGAGCGTGTCGGAGAGAGAGGAGAAATTGAGAGGTATGAAGACTAGCTGGGAGAGAGGATTGAGGGGGAGAGAGAGGGAGGGAGAGAGAGAGAGGGGGTTGGGAGGAGAGGATGGTGGTCTTGCATTATTTTCAACAGTTAAAATGTGCGTAAGCCAACGAATTGCGATAAAAAGAATCCAAAATAGAAACTCTCTAATATAAAATAACTACCAAAAAAAACTATATATATATATATATAGAAATCATACAGGGGTGGCGCCAACGATGGGGTGTTAAAGGGATGGTCCGGGCTGAAAGTATTTATAGCTAAATAAATAGAGTAGAATTAACTAAGCAAAATGCCGAAAATTTCATAAAAATCGGATAACAAAATAATAACAAAGTTATTGAATTTTAAAATTTAGCAATATTTTGTGAAAACAGTCGTCATGAATATTCATTAGGTGGACTGATGATGTCACATCCCCATTTGTTCTTTTGTATTTTATTATATGAAATTAGGATTTTTCAAATTTTTTCATCCAAGATCTAGAAAAATTGCTTTGACAACTGATTTAGTGCATTAGATATTCATTGCTGCAACTTATTTCATTATAAGGGAGACATATTATTCACACAAGTATGAAATAATGAAAAAAATTTGATTTTATGTAATAACAGAAAACGGAAAGTGGAGATGTGACATCATCAGCCCACCTAATGAATATTCATGACGACTGTTTTCACAACATATTGTAGAACTTTAAACTTCAATAATTTTATTATTTGTTATCCGATTTGGATGAAATCTTTGGCATTTTGCTCAGTGAATTCTACTTTATGTATTAAGATATAAATATTTTCAGCCCGGACCATCCCTTTAACGATTTTTCAATGAAACGTGAAAAACAAATCCAATATTATCGTACCCCTATTTTTAGCTTGAGAAAAAATGTCTCCTCTTAAGTCGTCTTGCCCTATATCTATTACCATGGACCTATGCTATTACCCACAGTTTTCGCTATTCTGTCCATGAGAACATTTATATTGTCAATGAATTTATTGAGTCCCTTTTTATAGAAATTGAAATATCTGGTGCCAGGAATGTAATTGTAGGTGTCGTTTATCGACCTCCAAATTCCAATGCAAATGATTTTATCTGACTTGTTAAATTGTTCCACTTTTACCAATAAAGATTGTTTTATTATGGGGGACTTCAATATAAATATACTGAAATTTGCAAACAATAACATTGCACACGAGCTTGTTGAAACTTTTTTAGCGGCCTCTTTCCTACCACTTGTCTCCAAACCAACTCGTGTCGCAAACTTATCTGCTACGCTAATTGACAACATCTTCTCTAATATTATACCTCATCCTGATTCATGCATAACTTTATCCGATATTACCGATCATTATCCTAATATGACTTCTTACAAACTAGCACAACCGTCTTTTCGACAAGGTGCTTGTTCCTTGAGACGTAGCGTCAATTCAAGCAATTTAAACAGATTAAGTGCTAGTCTTGAAAATATGGATTGGTCTTGTATTTATGACATAGAAGAGGTTAACTCTTGTTACGATAAATTTTGCGATTTGCTTTTAGGTCAATTTGACATTCACCTTCCTAAACGGAGAAATGACAAGATGAATTATAAAAAGTCCCCGAGACTACATCGGATTTCCAAATCCATACTTCGTTCAATTAATCGAAAAAATAATCTTTATTATAAATATAAAGCAAAAGGAACGGTAAACACCAAATTGAAATACACATCTTATAAAAACACTTTGACTAAAATCATTCGTATCGAAAAGAAAAGATACTTCGAAAATAAATTACAACTACATAAACATGATATGCGAAACACTTGGAAAATTCTCAAGCAAGCTATGAATGTTTCAGAAAATAAAGATGTTATTTCAGAAGTTAAATCAAACAACGAGATTACTCAACAGCCTCTCAACATCGCTGATATATATAATGACCATTTTTCATCGATCGGAAATAACCTTGCTATGGATATAGCGCCCTCATACAAACAATTCACTGAATTTCTTGGCACACCCAATCCAAATTCAATATTTTTGACCCCGACATCCCCTTATGAAATTATGGATATTGTCTCTAATCTTGATAATAAAAGAAGCTGGTTATGATGATATCAATAACGTTATACTTAAAACTATTATTCCATATATTGTTGATCCTCTTGCTTACATTTTCAATTTGTCTTTACTTCATGGACAAGTTCCTGATTCCATGAAAATTGCAAAAGTCATTCCCATTTATAAGAAAGGAGATAGACTGAATATTAACAATTATCGACCTATCTCCCTACTACCATGTCTTTCTAAAACTCTGGAGAAACTCAAATATACCCGAACGATTAAATTTTTTAATGATAATAACATTTTTTCAAATTTCCAGTTTGGATTTAAAAAAAAGCACAGTACAATTCACGCCTCATTATCCTTTGTTGAAAAAGTTGCTCATGCTGTCGATAAATCTTCACACATGGTCGGTATTTTCCTGGACTTCTCCAAGGCCTTCGACACTATTAATCATGACATCCTACTTCATAAGTTATCGCATTATGGCATACGTAGGAAGGCCTTGGAGTGGTTCAGGAATTACCTCTAACAGAAAACAATTTGTTTTTCTTAATGACCATTCCTCTAATTTGTGTAATATTAATTGTGGTGTGCCACAAGGAAGTATTCTGGGACCCCTCTTGTTTATTTATATATAAATTATTTTTGCAGAGCATCTAACATTTTATCTTTCATTATTTTTGCTGATGACACAAATCTATTCTTCTCTCACAATGATCCGCTTACACTTGTTAACATAATAAACTCTGAATTAACTAATATTTTGAATTGGATTAGAGCTAACAAATTATCAATTAACCTTCAAAAAACTAAATACATGTTATACAGTAATACCATAGATTCCTTACCTTTTGACATTTTTATTGAAGATTTTCAATTGGAAAGTGTCTCCTCTATTAAATTTTTAGGTGTTCATGTAAATAACAAACTCTCCTGGAAATGCCATATTGATAATATTTGTAAAACAATATCCCGAAATATGGGCATCATAAAAAGGTTGAAAATGTTTATTCTTGTTACTTCTCTACTTACATTATATTATTCTCTTATGTTACCATATATCAACTATGGAATCCTTGTCTTAGGCAATACCCACCAAAGTTTACTTAACAAAATATTATTATTACAAAAAAGCCCTTCGTATTATTTCATTCTCACACCCCTGTTCTCACACTGATCCGCTTTTCCTTGATTATAAAATTTTAAAGATTCAAGACTTATACCAATTTCAGCTTGGACAGTTTATGTACATGTATAAAAACAATATGGTTCCTTTTGCATTTCATGATTTCTTTTCTCAAAATAACAATTTTCATGGGTATCCTACCAGACAAGCCGATAACTTTCATCTACCTATCTTAAGAACTCGTTTTGCGCAAAATACTTTCACCGCCCCCAAATTTTGGAATTCACTCCATAAAGATGTTCAACAGGCCCCCTCTATCCACTCCTTTAAGAGAAAACTAAAAATATTTATGTTACTGTCTTACCAATGTAATTAATTAGTTTTTATATTTTTAGTATTGTCTAAGCACGCTATTAAGTCACACTCTCTTTGATCTACGTTTGCACTCTCGTTCTTGCCCCCCCCCCCTCTCTCTCTTTCTGACCCTTTCTCTCCACATAATCTGCGTGTGTGTGTGCCTCCCTCTCTCTCTCTGTCTCTCTCCCCCCACTTATATTTGCCCTCTCGCTCCCCTTTCAGTACTTTATTCCTTCTCTCTCCCTTCTATTCTTCGTCATGTCTTTGTTTTCTTTTTAGTTTTTAGTATCGTCCCGTATCTCTGTCATCTTTTTATCATTTCTCGCTATTACTCACCATCTTATTATTATTTCCAATATTCTATTTTAACTTATTGTATTTACAGTTGCGAATGAGTCCCATTTTTCAAATGTTTAATATACTATCTTAGGGGATCCACGCTCTACAAGCAATGCTTTTTAGTGAATCCCCTCATTTCCATATCAGATTGTTAAACCTATTTTACAAATGTTTTGGAACTTGTAATTGATTTGCAATCATTGTTATCATATTTCATTTGTATCTGCTTATATTAATAATGTATGTTTCATCGTATTTGCTTATAATGTTGATAATGGAAATGGAAAATAAAACTTGAACTTGAGCTTGAACCCTGAACTACCCTGGTGTCGCTCCGAGAGAAAATATACGAATTTGAAATGCTTTACACTGTAATTTATATCTGAATGAGAATTATGAAGGAATGTAAATGTGTCTCTAAATTATATGTATATGGATCTGGATGTATATACTGCTGGACCCATTGGTATAAATGCAGCGGGTACGTGATTACCCGGTAAAGATACAGATTTATTCACATTTTAGTCGAAAATTTTATTGCTGGACTCAAATCATTGAAAAGATTCGGGGAAATCGATTGTCACTTCTTGGTCTACATCCACTTTTCTGGAATTTCCACTTCGTTATCTCACATGTCCCACCAGTTCGAAACCATTTGGTAATTGCCACTTACCAAATTAATTCAATCAGTGCTACCCATGATTCCCTAAAGGGGGGTACATGTTCTCAAGGAAAATTTGTCGACCCCCCAAAAAAAACAAAGGGTCCTAACTTGTGTATGAACGGCATATACTTGATCATTACTAATTATTTGATTGCTTTCACGATCGAATGTATTTGTTATATTTCAATCAAATTGCCTTTTTAATAAAGATGTTGAGGTAAAAAAAGTATTTACTTTGCAGTATTGAGGAAAGAAGTGGAAAAAATGAAATTCCAATGCTAATGCCCGCGTTAAATGACAATAAAAACCCTTTCGACATGTTCGAGGTCTGTGAATAAAATGGGCCGCATGAACAGCAGTTTTGTCTGCATAGGTTTCGGAGCTGGAAAAAAGTTGCAAAAGTGTCGTTTGTCCAGAGTCTAGAATGAAACTGCTGTTTTGACTCACCAATTTTTGACAAAGACTTCTTGGTAATAAATAATTACGAGTGACATTTAAAAAAATGTTCTTAATCTGTCAAGGGTACGCCATAGAACGAAAAGTATATGGCAGATTGAAACACGTACAGCAGGCCATAGGTCTATTAAATGAAGAAACTAAACTAATGCGTATTAAAAATGGAAATAAAAATACGCAAATTGATTTGAAGTTGTTGACGAATAACGGAAGAGTTTGAGAATTTAGCTCCTGAAATAGTAGTAGTGATATAAACGTTTTCTGTTATGTTCTGCTTATTCACTTATTAGCATATTTATGTTGTTTTTCTGGTGAAAAGAAAAAAAACAATATCTCCTTTCCCCGAACTGTCTGTGCGGATCAGCAGATTGCAACTAGCAAAATTTTGGCTAAAATTGGGGATTAGGCCGTTCTAAGAATATGGTTTTAAATATATGATCGGAAAATGTATTCTTCTTCTATACTTTCCTCTGTCTCTATTTACACTTGTTTAAATTGGTTTAATGTTGATAACATACATTTAAATATTTTTGGAGACAAGGTAATTGCGTTTATACTTCATGCTTGTATTAAATTTTGAAATGCTAAACTGCTTGTAATGAATGAATATTGATTACACACATCTAAGTTTAATTTTTTTATGGCAAAATAGTATAGCTTTTAGGATTTAATATGCTAATACTTCATTCTCTTATTTGGGAATGAAATTGTAATACAGTATAATGAAGTGCTGATAACACACATGTGCGTTAAACCTTTTTTGGAGGCAATACAGTGAATTTTTATACATTTTTATACATTTATTATTGGAGTGAAATTTGTTGAATTGTTTGAAAGATAATATTGATTACAAACATGTGACTTAAATCTTTTTAGACACAAAAAACTGAAATGAATTTTTGACATGCTAAAAAAACTGCTTGTAATATTGATTACACACATCTGATTTAATTCTTTTTGACAGCACTGATATTTAACATGCTAATACTTAATACTAATATATTATTATTGGAAGGAATTTTTAAAACTGTAATGAAATGCCGATAACACACAAATTTCAAACCTCTTTGGAGGCAGTACGTACAGTAACTTTTTGGAACAACTTCTGACTTTTAATATATGGCTTTTACTTTCACTGTATATAATTCTTGTAAATGTATTACTATTAATGGTTTTACATATGGGATTTTTGATGTATATTGACTTGAAGTTGTGAATAAAACAAAATTCCAATACGGTATGGATACATATAGACGAACTTGAACTTGAATTAGTAGACTTGTTAACTGCAAAAAAAGGGGTGAACGCTGCATTTTTTAGTACAAATGTCCCACTTGGCACAAATGTTCCTTGAGTCAAAAGAAAAAGATTCATCCAAAGAGACACGCTGTATCTATGCAAATAAGCAAGTAATTTGCATAAATTTGCATATTATGTCGATATAGTAAAAACAAGTATTTCAGAATATATATTTAACCAGAACTGCCCTAAAATTGGAAATAAAGACTTAGGGTAAGAAAGGGAAGAAAATTGTCATAAAATAATTGGGATATCCTTGTTTATTATTACCTAATTTACATAAATTATGCAAATTATGATTTAAAACAGAGTATTTTTTCATGAATCCTGAACTGCTTTTAAAAAACAGCAACTAATACACAATGTCAACATTCTACATGAAAGAGAATATATTAGCGAAAACATCGATATGCTTCATGACAGTATTAGTGTCTTAATTTGCTTAGAAAGAGGGCAAATATGCAAATATGTATGACGTGATATTGCGCTAAAACGAGACCAAAACAACCTCTATGTCACAGTCACACTCACGAATCGGACAATAAAGCGATCAATGGTATGTCATTCGAGATAACACAATCTCAACACAATAGCTTCCATCGGCTTCTCGTATCGCTTTTGTTGGTGTGTCTGCCACACCGTAATCTATGGTATATACGGGCAAAATGCATTTCGGTATCGGTAAAACACTATTAATTTTGTTTTATTTGTTTTTAATTTGTTTCTCTTGGAAAATTTACAGGAGACATTGCTTGGCAGGTTACTGCTTTAATGAAACTGTGGCACATGAATCATGACGAATGTACCCCACCTCAATCCATATTTTAACTTTGTTAAAATGTATATCTTTTGGAGACCCCAAAGTGGCAAAACTGCATTCCCCGCGGCATTCCCGCTACTTTACAAAACCAGTTTGACTTGTATTATCGACTTGGAAAAGACAGATGTATGAGACATCAGTTAACATGTTTCCAGAAGATAGTTTTTTTTTATTTAAGCCTACGTCCATGGGAGCCCTCCGAATTTACCCCATCCCCTCTCTGTATTTCGACACTAAATAAAAAAAAATATCGTGTTTTAAAGCCACCGGCAAGGCAACTTGCGTTTTTGGTATAATAAAGCAACTTTTATATCTATATTTCATATTTATCTATAATATTATTATTATCATTAATATTATTATTATTGTTATTATTGTTGTTGCTGTTTTGCAGTTTGTAATAATGCTCTAGCACAGTAAAGGCTATAACCCAACAGGAGCATGCCTAGGATACCCTTTCCCCTTTTGGTTTTATGTATTCAAAAATAGTTTATTGTCTTTAGAACTCATATCTTGGAATAGATTGAGGTGAAAATACTCTACAATTGACATGTAGAAGAGCTGTGGTACATTGAAGAAAAGCCACACGTAAGCTCTAAAATACCCCTTTATTGATTCCACTCTATGTTAAATTTAAATTATTTTTAGAGTCCATTCGGAAGAAGATACATTTCTACTACACACAGTAAAGCCTCTTTACTTTCTCCTCTTGAAAAAAACAACATAGAAGGCATTGTTTTATATCGCATAAAATAAGTTCGTGTACATGACGGTGGCCTGTCGAAGTTGCCCAACCCTTTATTTTGTTTTGACAATATATATTTAGAATATCGTCTAAATGAAGCCCTCATCTGGAAAAGGGCACTTATTAAAGGCAGCATATAGAGGATGCCATGGTACTTGGAAGCGGGGGCTGAAGCACCCGCAAGATTTTTCTAAAGGGGGGGGGGGCTGTGCTGTGTGTGTTATTCTCCATAGACAGCACCCCCTGGAATTCCGGCAGATGTGACAAAACGAAAAAAAAAAACGTTACCAAAAAAAAAACCTTCATTTTGTAGTGCAATCCATTTTGTTTATTTGCTTGTTAAATTTCTTGATGTTAATTTGAAAAGCAAAAAAGTTTCAATGTACAATTTTGGACCGAAGAAATTTAACAAGCTTCAGCCCCCTCTTCCCAGTGCCAGGGCCTCCTCTATATAATGTAGATGCTGCCTTTAATAAGTGCCCTTTTCCAGATGAGGGTTTCATTTAGACGATATTCTAAATATATATTGTCGAAACAAAATAAACGGTTGGGCAACTTCGACAGGCCACCGTCACGTACACGAACTTATTTTAAGAGATATAAAACAATGCCTTCTATGTTTTTTTTTTCAAGAGGAGAATGCAAAGAATATAAAAATATAGATATAAAAGTTGCTTTATTACACCAAAAAACGCAATTTGCCTTGCCGATGGTTTTAAAACACGATATTTTTTTAATTTAAAGTCGAAATACGGAGAGGGGATGGGGTAAATTCGGAGGGCTCCCGTGGGCGTAGGCTTAAATAAACAAAAAAAAACTTTCTTCAGGAAACATGTTGACTGATGTCTCATACATCTGTCTTTTCCAAGTCGATTATACAAGTCAAACTGGTTTTGTGGCGGGAATGCAGGGGGATGCAGTTTTGCCACCTCGGGGTCTCCAAAAGATATATATTTTAATAAAGTTAAAATATGGATTGAGGTAGGAAACATTCGTCATGATTCATGTGCCACAGTTTCATTAAAGCAGTAACCTGCAAAGCAATGTCTCCTGTAAATTTTCCAAGAGAAACAAATTAAAAACAAATAAAACAAAATTAATAGTGTTTTACCGATACCGAAATGCATTTTGCCCGTATATACCATAGATTACGGTGTGGCAGACACACCAACAAAAGCGATAAGAGAAGCCGATGGAAGCTATTGTGTTGAGATTGTGTTATCTCGAATGACATACCATTGATCGCTTTATTGTCCGATTCGTGAGTGTGACTGTGACATAGAGGTTGTTTTGGTCTCGTTTTAGCGCAATACACGTCATACATATTTGCATATTTGCCCTCTTTCTAAGCAAATTAAGACACTAATACTGTCATGAAGCATATCGATGTTTTCGCTAATATATTCTCTTTCATGTAGAATGTTGACATTGTGTATTAGTTGCTGTTTTTTAAAAGCAGTTCAGGATTCATGAAAAAATACTCTGTTTTAAATCATAATTTGCATAATTTATGTAAATTAGGTAATAATAAACAAGGATATCCCAATTATTTTATGACAATTTTCTTCCCTTTCTTACCCTAGGTCTTTATTTCCAATTTTAGGGCAGTTCTGGTTAAATATATATTCTGAAATACTTGTTTTTACTATATCGACATAATATGCAAATTTATGCAAATTACTTGCTTATTTGCATAGATACAGCGTGTCTCTTTGGATGAATCTTTTTCTTTTGACTCAAGGAACATTTGTGCCAAGTGGGACATTTGTACTCAAAAATGCAGCGTTCAACCTCTTAACAAGTCTACTAAATGGGCGACTGTGGGGATCGAGGGGCGTTGACCGCGCTTTGTCCCGCCCGCCCCACCAGCTGGCTCCACCCATGGACCGGTACTACGTTGACCATGCACGCACGCACAAAAATTAAAAACAAGCTCGAGATGAACTCCGGCTAATTTGCCACAGAAATCAGAATTATAAGTTTCAGATTAAACGACAGGAATATAGTGGTGGCTGAAGGATGATGTGTTAGTTTACAGGACGCTAAACGAGAATTTGCAGTCACTCATCCCAATTGCTGGTGCCAGTGCAGTGGTGGAACGAAGACTCGGAAGAGATATTAACGGTATACGAATACTATTTCTGTTTCAGGATAAAAAGTAAACACACAAGAGTATGACACAGGGCATTACTGGCGTGAACGATTTTTTATTCATGCAAGTGTAGTGTGGAAGTCACGTTTCCGTGTCGATGCACTGGTTTGAGTCGTGTGAATCAAGCGTGACCAATTTTGGGCATGGTCTTTTATCGCAAAAAAGTAATGAAAGGGGAAATTATAATTATAATATGTTCACGCATGATGAATTAGTCATAGTGACTTACTTTGATAGCCACTTGCCATGCCCATGTACAGCAAAGCCAAAGGCATACTTTACTTTTATTAGCACAGATGCAATACCAGGCAGTGGCAGTACAGTAATAGCAATTTATCCAAGCTAGGAAGACGATGCACAGTACAACTTGACTGCAGAAACATCTGTATTTTTCCAGTAGAGGCTAGATGCGGTATATAAGGTATGAAGGGAAGTCCACCCTGATATTGATTAAAGTTTTTTTGTAGTAAAAATTGAAAAATAAATTAGAATATTGGTCAAAGTTTGAAAAAATCCATCAAAGTCTACTAGATCTATTAATTAAAAAGTTATTCAGAATAGATGGAAGATCTAGATCTTTGTTTATTTAGGGTCTGTTAACTCTGTTATTTCATTTCTGGCAAAAGGATTACAAGCAATTACAAATACTACTTTACAAGAAAATCAAAATTTGCCCATCGACGGATAGTGGCCAAGGATAGCCAAAATAGCCAGGAGGCTCCTAGACAGGAATAACCGTCGTTTCTGGGGATTTATTCAACAATTTCTGACATTTTACTGTAATCCCCATAACCGTAGTTTCTGGGGATTTATTCAACAATTTCTGACATTTTACTGTAATCCCCATTTGTGAGCCAACGCAGTTCAGCGGAACAACCAAAATACAGAGACTGAAGCTTTTGGTCTAGGAGGCTCCTAGAAAGTAAACAATCATTCACTAACATGTGCTTAGGGGCCTACTCTCGACAGAGCTAGGGATTGTGCCTATAATCATGTGCGCACAGGACGGGCAAAATTCAAACTTATGCCACGTCAAATTCTACTTTGCCTGTAAAATTTCTAGCCCTAAATCATGTAATTAGACTAGAACTTAATTTTCAACGTTTGTAGAATATTGATTTCATTTTTAAACAAATATTTAAAAAAAAAAAAGGGAAATATATTCACTAGCGTATCCAGCATCAACCAACGTTCTCGCTACCACACGTCACGGTTGGCGGGCGCCGCCAACCCTGAAAATTTTCAGAGCAAATCCGCCAACCGTGAACTTCCCCGACAACCGTGGCCGACAACTGTCAAACAGGCCTAGATCTACACAAAAAAATGAATAATATATTTTTTAAAAAAAATATGCTTTTCAGATCCTAAAATAAACTTGTCGATTATTTCGTCCACGATTTCTTCCCAGGATTTCTTTGACTCGCTACTAATCTGTATATGATACGACCTCGACTCGAGGCCCGTAGGAAGCGCGAAGACGTTTACCTCGATTTGCGTATCGCATTGCTCACATTATTTACGGGACCGGTACGTCTTTAAAATGGTAGTAAATACCGGTACTCTCAAAAATAAAGTGAGGGGAGAGGGGTACCGTGGGTTACTGGGTTGGGCAATGTAATTTAGATGCTACGAATTTCAGTTGATATTGTCACTTATTTTGTCAAAAGTAAAGTGTCTCAAAAATAACATAAATTCGATCGAAACTTAGTTTCATCTCGTCTCAGGCCCCAGCCTTGTATAGCTACATCTACATGAATTCATTGAATGCATTTCTGATGACACTGCCGTAGAGCGAATTGAGAAAATTATTAAAAGATCACGTTAATAATGTCCAACTCATTTACTTACAGCAAAATGATTTATTCACATTTATATTCCGATTTTACTCCATAATTTCCAAAGTCTTGATCTCTACATCGATCTTTTGAAAGTGTTGATTAATTTCGCGACGGTGTGTCTACCAAGTTCTGTGTCACTGCACTCGCGCTCGCCACGGCCACATAAATACAAATCGCACATGGCATCAAAATCCTTGATCCGCGTCTTCCAAAATTAGATGGGATCCAAAACTGATTTAATTTGAATGTTTTTTTTTTATTTTCAGATATTCATTGAATCTGTTATAATTTTCATAAGTAATAATCCTTATTAATATTATTCACACTTTTTATCATATTACGACTCATTTTTGAATGTGAGTTATACGTAGTGTATTTTCATTTATATTGTTCTTTATTACTCTTTTCCTGCCAATTAAATAATGAACGGTCCTATCCTGAGAAATGTTTTTAGTCATCACAGTTAATCACTAGCGTACCTACGGGGGGCGGCAGACTGCCCCCCCCCCCCCCCCCCCGCCCCCTGACGAGTCATAACTGATCCCTGGCCGCTCCTTTGTTTTTTCTGGTACGAAATCCTTTATTTGTGGTTGAAAACCTTTTTTTTTTGCTTGTCAATTTTTTTGGCGGACGAATTTGCCCCCCCCCCCCTGTGGAAAATCCTAGGTACGCCACTGCAGTGAATGCTTCATGAATTTGTTGTACAATTGCTTAACAACTCCCGGTAACAACTACGATTTAAAATAAAATATTATTTGAAATTAATTTGTGTAAATGATAAAGAGAATAATGGGAGGTGGTCGTGGGCAATGTAAATGAAAACAATGGGATGTTTGTGACTTTGTGGGGGAGGGGATTGACGAAAAGAAGTCCATGTTCGGAGCGAATGAAATTAATATTCATTTGAGGATGTGTCTTCTGTGATTGTGGCTGCATAATCTTTATAAAGTGGAATTGACAATTCATTCACAGATATTCATTTCAGGGGCCGCGGAAACAGGGGGGGGGGGCTGGGTGGGTTTCAGCCCCTTCCCCCTCCCCCCACTTTTTTTCCCAAAACCGTGTACAAAAACATAAAGTGGACCACCTGATTGTGTTTTTTGCATGGTCAGCCCCCCCCCCTTTCAAGACCTTTCCACGGCCCCTGCATTTCAAGTACCAATTATTGAAGTTGATATGTGTGAACGTTTTTAATAGAGGATCATGTATTTCGTTTTTTCACGCCCACATGAGTTGCTAGTATAATTTGAATATCGTTGGATGATTTTTTCAATTTCACTTATGTCTTTATATGTTTTATATTGGAATTGTGTTTCATATTGAGTTATCTGGGTTATCTTTACAACGTCGTTAGCCTAATTAGGCCTACTGCGAGTGGATATTTATGAAAAGAATTGGAATGTGAACGAGACGCCCCAAAGCCGATGCCACGTGATCTAATTAGTATTCACTTTCTGGGTTGAGCCAATCATTGTGCTTGAAAACGGGTTTCCCCAAATTCCCGCCTTTGGAATGTACGTGTGCCATGTGCGTGACCTGTTTACCTGTTGTTTGAATGCGAATCAGCTGGTTTCGTGACCTCAAATATTCTTCATGTTGTTTACGCTGGATGGGGGCTTTAAAATTAAGAAGATCTTTCTGACTTTTTTTGTCATTTTTAATAATCTGTTCGTGAATTTCTGTAACTTAAAGACTGATGCAATTTATTGAATCACGTACCTCGATCTTCCCACTCATGGTGCAAGAAAATATTTTTGAAATTCAAAATCTCCAAAATATACATTTAAAGAAAGGTTATTCAGCCGTCATCATCAGTAGTAGTATAGACATGTCTATAAATATGCATTCGCTTCGAATATTGACTTCTTCATCATGCAATCCCGCACACGTACAATTAACATCCCCTTGTCATTGTCCACGCCACGACCCCTCCCCTTTCGCTCTCTCCCTTCGACCATCCTAGCTACAACCCCTCCCCCCCTTCCTCTCTTTCAAACACGCTGTATTTGTAGGCCTACATAGTACATTATTTTAGAAATCTGCTTTCCTGTCAATTAAACTTTACTTTCAAAACATTTTAAATCGCAATTAATTATAATAAGAACAAAATCGTAATATTATTAATGTATTATTAATGACTAAAAATATTTCTCCCACTAGTGATGGGCACATTCATTATTTTATAGGTGAGTATAGAACAATACAAATGAACATAGCAATAATTGACAGTGATAAACGAATCTTGATTGGATATTATTAGTATAAACATCATCAACAGAAGTCTTATGAGGGTTATAGTTTCATTGAGTATCTGAAAATAAAACAAACATGCAAATTATATAAGTTGGAGACCCCGTCTCATGAATAACGATGTCCATTATTTGGAAGACTCTGAAGTTTTCTTCCGAGGCTTCCAAATAAAGTCGGAACAATCTTTGGAAGTTTGGATTTAGCAAGGGCGTGGTGCGGCGCGGCGCAAGCTCAAAGGGCTACGCATGCGATCCGTAGATGAAGTCGGTCATTGACACACATTCACAAAATTAATCGCACTTTCTGAGGACGTAGCGATCTAGACATTGGAAAGTATGGAGTACATTTATCGATGTTATCGATGTGAATAAATCTTTAAACTGTAAGTATAAAATGAGATTGAATTTAATTCATTTCTTTGACCTTTTTCATCAGTACTTGCCTTTCTGCTTCAATCGCAATTCACGCAACCGTTACGGCTGTGAGGCCGCGCCGGAGCATTAAATAGACATAAAAGTGGTGCATTTAGCAGCAATCTAAGCTCGTCGATATTGATGTTTTCGATAGCTACCGTGCTCCGCGCGGGAGGGGGGACCCTCCCTCCCGAACCCTCCCCCCGTCTTCGCACGCACCGAGGCCGCTGCGCGGCTTGCGTCACTTCGCGCCGCCAAGCGTCAGAATGAACCTGGCGAGAACGTTGGCATCAACTATGACAAAAAAATGTTTGGGCCCATGCACATAATGTTATAAGTTAGAGCAATAACGGGATCGGAAGTTTTGCTCCTAAAATCAAAATCGGTTCGGATATCGGATCGGCAGATATTCAAAAACAAAAAAATACATTAAAATTTGTGGGTGGCCGGCACGTGGACAAATGCTGCAAGCTGCACTGATGACAGAATTTGTTTTGATCTCCGACAAAAGCGGAGGAAGAAGATGATGATTTGTTTTGATCTCCATCATCTCCGACATAATCGGAGGAAGGAAAAGAAGATAATGATGATGCAGCGCGCGACACTACCGCCGATCAACGATAGTCCTCTTCTCTACAACATCGTGAACTATTAGAGGTCGCATTACTTACCGAAAAAGACGCACTAATATCCGAAGTTGTTTACGATGATATTCACCTTCTCTACAACATCGTATTGATGGCGGAGGTAATCATAAACTCTTAGAGGTCGCATGACTTACCGAAATAGACGCACTATTATCCAACGTTGTTTACGATGATATTCACCTTCTCTACAACATTGTGGTGATGGCAGAGGTAATCCTCTTAGAGGATGCATAGTCGTAATCATTATGGCGCATGTCAGCGTGTTCAACTAAATTTTTATTTGCCTCAAAACATATCATCTTCTTGTTGTTTTTCTTCTTCCTCCGTTTTTGTCGGAGATCAAAACAAATTATCACCAATCATCATCATCTTTTTTCTTCTTCCTCCGATTATTTCGGAGATGAAAACAAATCATCATCATCTTCTAACTCCGCTTACGTCAGAGATGAAAACAAATCATCATCTTCTCCTCCTCCCTTCCACTAATATCGGAGATCAAAACAAATCATAATTTTCTTTTCCTTTATCTTCTTTTCCTTCCACCGCTTTTGTCCGAGATAAAAAAAAATCATAAGCGCATTTTGACGGCAAACATGTCACCACATGTTTTATGTCTTATGTTTTGTTTTTTCTTATCCAATTTTTTTCTCACTCGTCAAAAATTGGAGTTCGGAAAAATGTAGAAAAAAGGGGAAAATCGGATCGGATCGGGAATTGGAATAAAAATCGGTTACAATTGTGGCTGTAGTGAGGTCGACAAACAAAAGACAAGCGTAACAAAGGCCTCTACAGGATTTCGTTGTTTTAATATGTCAATCCGATATCAAATGCGTACAATCAATCCAATCGAATTGGTCTTAAATCTATTAGTGCTTTTAATCCGTTGATTGTTTTAATCCAATTCGTCCGTTCAATCCGTTGATTATTTAATCCTTTTGAACCAATTAGTTCCTTTAATCCGTGAAAACTGTGGAATCAATGATAAAGAAAAAGGAATCATAAATACCAGCAAAATGAATCATCTTAAGTTACCAATAGAGTAACATCAATTCTTTGGAAAACCTGAATAGCCTTGTCTCAACTAAATTCTAAATATGTTTACTCATTATAGGTTTGCTTGTTTCAAACTACAAACAGAATTCAGTTTTGTTCTCACTACAATTATAAGAATACAAGTATAAATCAACTATCATTCTTGATATATCATATAATAAATGTAGTACAAAATGTAGTTTCATGTATAACTAATAAGTCTTATTTGATTACAAAGGGGTGCAATCAGCCTGCTATAGCTTGTACATGCATTATACATACTACACACACATTATCATTTGTCATTATGAACCAAGAAAAAGATCTCTAAAATTTCACTTTATGCTTAAACCATAATAAAAAATACATAACATAAAACATTAACTAACCTCTTTGCTTGCTTTCTCGAGTAAATTGAATGTCTTCTGAGCCAGGATGTTTCTGATTTTGAAGGGCAAAATCCTGGTCCCTCACACAACCCAATGTCCAAAATTCAAATGCACTGTCATGGTGCTATGTAAGTGTACTCATTGACTAAGGGAGTGCTAGATACAAATGTGTTAATCAGGTAGTGCAATAGTGAAAGTATATATACAAAAAGTGCTAAATCACTTCTGCGCTAATTTTGGTGTGCTAATTTATAAATTTAGATGTACTTTCATCACATGGCTCCTTTAAATTAAATATTAATTTACCTCAAGAAAACATCCGCAATGAATAAATCTAAATTTAAGTACTTTATAGACTACATACATGTATACTTCTTAAAGATAATTTTACGCTACTAGACTAAGTACACATGAACGTTTCCTCGAAAATTTTCACTAATCACATTTCCTGGCTGTGTAATCATACCGTTAACCATAAGATGATACTATATACAAATGATGAGAAACTCAAACTACATCTTTCAAAACATGATAAAGAAACATCGATATCACAAAATGTCATATTTGAATTCTAACAGTAATTTACGAGCGTAAATCCAATTCAAAGGTATCGTAGTACTTGAAAGGCTTTCAATGTAAAACAACAAAAATTACTTTTTTCCAGCATTTCACCTTTCCTTTTTTTGGGGGGTATATAGATAAAAACATTAAGTTCACACAATCTCAACCTTCAGAAATTTGACCATTTCAGGAAGTCAATAAGTATTCATAATCAAGAAACAAGTCATTTTAGGTAAAATATGAACTTAACCTCTAATCTAGTCCCTTTCCTCTATTTTCATGGAATATTTATCTAAACCAAGAAAAAAGGCTTTTGCCAAAAAGGAAGATAAGCGTCGTTTTAAATTTTATAGTCTTAACTTCAGACATCATATATATATGTAAAGATTCAGACCTCGATGCATGTGAGATACTGTACGTGTATATACGATAATTTGTATCAATAACAAATATAATAAAAAGAATTATATAGTATACCATACCTTAAATGAATTCAACTTGAATTCAGTCAAAACTTATGTTTTAGATAATTTAACACTATTCCTTGGAAGATTTCAACATTCTATGATATATACTTTTTTATGCGTTCTTCCTGCTCATTATATATATGAAATATTGAAATATTCTAAAATACACACAAAGTCATCTTTGATAAGTTTAAATACAACTGAAAACAAACATGTTCTCTTGTTCTCCACTTTGCATTTTTATAAAACTTTGAAAGTATGCAATATAAAAAATTGTTAATTTTCTTCTGAATGAAAATGACGAGAAGAATTAGTCTAATTTCCAGACCAATGTATGTTTGATCAAATTGAATTTTGGTAAATGTTTTTATGAATGTGTATGAAAAAACAACATGATTAAGCAATTATTCTGCAATAATCAGACTCATTGTCTGAAATTCATGAAGCAGTATAGTCTTAAATCAGACCCAGAATGTTTAAAATGACAGTAAAATCTAAGTTTTACTTCAAATTTTTAACACAGTCAATTTCTGTTTCTATAACCCACAAAATTGATGTATTCATATCTTATGATTAGTCTAGAGTTCAGACTGTGCTCGAGAGCTCTCAAAGAGAATTTTGATGAATTATAGTCCAGATCAAATCATCGAATAAACTTCAAAATTATCAGATCCTGTGTGAGCATTTTAGTCTTTCTTAATGAGTCACGTTGGCTCCTTGGCTGGGAATTATTCCTGGTCTTCACTCGGAAGAAGAAGAACTAGCTTGTGGATAGGACGATCAAGGTAAGTCACTGGGTTACTTCGTTTTCCCACATTGTCTAATTTTCTGTCTCCTACCATGACCCTAACCTTATGAATGTAGTCATCCTTTGATTGATATAGTTCAACGATTCTTCCAAGAGGCCAAACATTGCGAGGAGTGTTATCATCTTTAATAATTACCACATCTCCTATTCTCATGTTGCGATGTGGCTTGGTCCACTTCTGTCGCGACTGAAGCTGACAAAGAAACTCCTTCTTCCATTGACACCAGAATTCATTATGACACTGAAATACAATTGAGATGGTCAGGTGAGTTTGAGGGAGGATGACAGGATGCTTGCTTTCAAATGAGAGGTCAGATCTCCTCAAACGTCCTCCAACTCTAAGGATGCCATCATCATCATCTATAAATGGGTCCAGAGGATACAAGCGACTGGTCTCCTTGTAATGACGCCTTCTTTCTCTTTGGTTGTGAGACTTGCTGACTCCTGATGATTTCACTTCATCAAATGTCCTCCTCTGAATCAGTCTTATGATTTCCATCTCTGCATGAAGAAGTACAGTAGTCAGAGGTTCCATCACAACTTTCTTGACATCTTTCCCATCTCGTCTTGCATGGCAGCATCTCTGTAAGTATGATTTGAGACGGAGGCAGTACGCCACAGCTCTCTTCGCTCGATACCAACTAGAGAGATGATCAAATCGTCCTAACTCGAGCTCATCTACCTCTTTTACTGAGGCATGGGTGTTGCTTTTCACTTCATGATCTTTAGGAATGACTGTAGCTTCTTCCTCAGTCTCTTCCGGAATCTCCCTTTCCATAAGCCCAACAAGCTTCAAGTCGTTCTGTAAATACGGTTCCTGATTCTTATCAGGAATTAAATCAGCCTCAAGAAGTTGCGAAGCTTGAAGAGGGGTAATCTCTTCCTTCATAGTAGCTTGATGCATGAGGATCACTTCCGAGCGATGACCCTTCAACTGTACTTCCTCGGGTACAATTTGTACAGTCGTGCGATGACTCACACAAATGGGATCATTGTGACTATCAACATGTCCTGCATTCACTGTCCCAACAATGCTCCAGCCTAGGTCTGTCTGGACTGCATAGGGTCCTCTTTCGTCAGGAGAGTGGATGACAGCACGCGGAGCTAAAGCCTTGGCACAGTCGTAGCCGATCAAGAGTCCAATTTCAACATCCTGAAGAGGAGCAATCATATCAGCAATCCTGGACAAGTGTTTGAAGGATCTCGCTGTGTCAGGAGTAGGAATATGATGTCGATCCGCTGGGATGAAGTCTCTTGTATAGCTTGGAGGGAGACTAATTACCTTCTCGGAGTTGTAGTAAGCCTTCGCTTTCAATCCAGTCACCTTCTCACAAGCTATTCTCTCATTTGCCTTTGTCATTGTAGAAAGCAATAGGTGCATGTCTATGCCTCTGATGCCCATTGCTTCTTTGGTTTGTGTGAGAATGAAGGATGTATCGGATTGCGTGTCCAGTAGTGCATATACTAGTCTCTCCTTATGACTGGACTCGTGCGATAGCCATACAGGAACAATCATCGATGACTTCATAGAATTACTGGAATCTGACTGGGAAGCATGAGAATTTGATTCCAGAGTTTCATTACTGCTTCTCTCTCTGTTTGTAGCATCCAATCGCCTTTCCTTCCATTCATCATCATGTAGAGCAGTGGGATGCTTTCCTTTACATACAGAGCATGTATCTCTTTTCTTGCAACTCTTTGACATGTGTCCCTTTCTCAAGCAACCAAAGCAGAGACCATTGTCCTTAATAGTCTGTCTTTTCTTCTGCATCGTTTCTGAATTGAACGAGGAACATTCAGCAATATGGTGATGACCCTTGCAGAAGACACATGACAGATATTTCTTCTCAGCAGAGCCGTCTTGGTGATTGTGTGTTCCAGTCTGTAAAGATCGAGAAGGAGTTGACCACTTCCTTTCCTTTGAGGTCTGCAGAGACTGAAGAGAGGTGACGGGATCACAAGCAACAGTTGCCTCTTCGTCAATGAACTCTGTGAAGATGGCAAACGGTGGAAAGGTTTTCCAATCTTGTCTCCACTTAACAACCTTCCTTCCCCATTTCACGACTAGCCATTCAGGGAGTTTCCTCAGTAGGTTTCGATTTTCTTGTTCGTCATCAAGATGATTCAGGTGGGGAACATACTTGGATGCGGCGTCACATTGTTTCAAGAAGTCTCCAAATCTCCTAAGTCCAAAGGAATCTCTTGATCCAACCTTGGGCCAAGCATCCAACTTGTCTCTGTAAGCATTTGAAACTACAAATGGATCCCCATATCTCTGTTCCAACGCTTCCTTCGCATTAAGGTAACATCTGCCATCGCCGATCATAGAGTAGCCTTCTACCAAGGATTTCGGCTCACCTGTCAGGTATTTCAAGAGAAAGTAGAACCTCTCTGCCATAGGAATTCCACGATATTCGATCAATGCATCGTAGCTTCGCCTCCATGCCGTGTAGTCAAGGGGGTTACCTGAGAAAATCCCAGGCTCTGGAAGAGGAAGTCTATTTAAGGATAGCAACTCTTTCAAACTGTTGGCGAGAACATCATCATTGCTGGACTTTGGTTCTTGTCGATGACCAATCTTAGTCGCAGGGCTTTCCGAAGGTGGAGCAGGGTTGTTCGTCTCAATGATGGGTTCCATTGAAGGGGCACTGTTACCTCCATTAACTATACTCTGAACTCGAGGAGGAACTGACATTTGACGATCAACCCAGTCTTGAATTCTCCCTCTGGATGATCGGGAACCTGACTTAGACGAAAGCGTCCCACCTTGCAATCGAAGAATAACTTTCATTGTTTCTCTCATTAAAGATGAATGTTCATCTTCCATGGTTTCAAGTAGATCTTCACCATCATCAAGATCTGCTGAAGGAGCTATAGCTGCAAGTACTTCTTGAGAAGAAATGGCCTTGTCCATGGCTTCCTGTACTTGATTACGGGATTCTTTAATCATCACAGTGTTGACATCGTCTTCAACTATAAGCTGGCGATGCTTATTTGCCCTTCTCCTCCAAAGTCGAATGGCATCTCTCCATGTCTTGACTGTGACGTCTGCTTTATACTGCAAACCCTTCTCAGTGGGCATTCTATCCCGTCCATTCTCAACTCCTTCTGCCATGATTATTCCCAAATAGAAGATTTATGATGAAAGAAGGTTGAGATCAATTAATCACAAGAGATTTAATAATTTGGGCTGAACATTGAATATCGAAGTTCCTGATGTGCATTCGAAATTGTTCCGTAGCTGATAGAATTCACAAAGTCCATTGAACTGCGAGGATGTTTGACCGTGTCGAAAGAGGAAATTCACGTCGAAGAATTCTCGCTGCCCAAAGAGTTTTCACTGTGGCTGTAGTGAGGTCGACAAACAAAAGACAAGCGTAACAAAGGCCTCTACAGGATTTCGTTGTTTTAATATGTCAATCCGATATCAAATGCGTACAATCAATCCAATCTTTTTGTCTCCTACCATGTCTCCTATCCAATGCTTTTAATCCGTTGATTGTTTTAATCCAATTCGTCCGTTCAATCCGTTGATTATTTAATCCTTTTGAACCAATTAGTTCCTTTAATCCGTGAAAACTGTGGAATCAATGATAAAGAAAAAGGAATCATAAATACCAGCAAAATGAATCATCTTAAGTTACCAATAGAGTAACATCAATTCTTTGGAAAACCTGAATAGCCTTGTCTCAACTAAATTCTAAATATGTGTACTCATTATAGGTTTGCTTGTTTCAAACTACAAACAGAATTCAGTTTTGTTCTCACTACAATTATAAGAATACAAGTATAAATCAACTATCATTCTTGATATATCATATAATAAATGTAGTACAAAATGTAGTTTCATGTATAACTAATAAGTCTTATTTGATTACAAAGGGGTGCAATCAGCCTGCTATAGCTTGTACATGCATTATACATACTACACACACATTATCATTTGTCATTATGAACCAAGAAAAAGATCTCTAAAATTTCACTTTATGCTTAAACCATAATAAAAAATACATAACATAAAACATTAACTAACCTCTTTGCTTGCTTTCTCGAGTAAATTGAATGTCTTCTGAGCCAGGATGTTTCTGATTTTGAAGGGCAAAATCCTGGTCCCTCACACAACCCAATGTCCAAAATTCAAATGCACTGTCATGGTGCTATGTAAGTGTACTCATTGACTAAGGGAGTGCTAGATACAAATGTGTTAATCAGGTAGTGCAATAGTGAAAGTATATATACAAAAAGTGCTAAATCACTTCTGCGCTAATTTTGGTGTGCTAATTTATAAATTTAGATGTACTTTCATCACAACAATAGTCACTATTGTCCCCAGACAATTGGGCCCATGAAATGCTTTGTAGGATCTGATGCTGGATACGCGCCTGATATGAAAAGACGGGAAGTAACTTCCTGATGTTTACGTTACCATCTTAATAGCTTAGAGCTATGAGATACATATAGAGGGCGGCAACATCTTGCGTGTCGTAGCTTAGCTGTTATACATTTCTGTTCCGTCTAGACATGAGTTCATTTGCATTTCTTCTCAGCAATGCCCTTGCAGTCTGACTTTGGTTATATGAGTTTAATATTCGGTGTCCATTCCTCCTCTACATTGAATTCCTTTCTTCTCATTCTCTTTTGTCGTCTGTATTTCTTCAGGGGCCCGTCTTACAAAGAGTTGCGATTGATCCAATCAATTGTAACTCTATGGAAATCTACATGTACAGGAAATTTGCACAATGTCCTTTGTAGACGAAGAGAAGCACAGTGAATTTTTAAGAAAACAATGCATGAATATACATCATAGCTAGAAAATATTTTGAACAAACATGCGTAATACTTGTTGATGTTGCTGGCCGTCCATAGTTGCGATTGATCAGATTAATCGCAACTCTTTGTAAGACGGGGCTTAGGTGTTCCTTCCTTCACCTGACTCCTTAGTTTCTATTCTCATTAATACATAATCACCTTCATCGTATTCCTCATTGGTTTATATTACAAATTGGATTACTACATTTCAGTTATGTTCTTCTATTTTCTTTCATTATTTAGCTATTATTAATCTAAAAAATGTTATGTTCCTGTAACAACAACTTTGATATGGACCGGGAAGGCCAAGGGTATATGTAGAGAAAGTTATTTTAATATAGACTTAGCCACAGATACAGACACAGGTAGAGATAGACGAGCTCCAGACATTCTCTTCGTTTACTTTATTCACCGTCTTCATGTCCGTTGAGTTCTTGAGTTATGCTGCTGATTTAAACTTATTATAATTTTCTTCTCAGCAAGTAGGTGTATATTTACAAACCCTACAACTGATAAACTTTCTTCTTGAAAATTGTCCTCAATTAAATTGTCATAAGTCACTAAAAGAGTAAAATTCAACAAATGAAGTACTTTCATTTGTATACATATACATGTATAAATTACAATTCAATCGCTTGTAAGTTCATATACAATTGAAAGTACTCCATTTGTTGAGTATCACACTTTTAGCGACTAATGACAATTTATTTTTATCTCGTTGCTTTACATTATTACAATTATTACAAAACGATGGTACATTTTTAATAGTTTTGTTCTTTAAAACATCAAAACTATTACAAACATACCATCATTTGTAATAATTGTAAAATGACAATCAAGCAACGAGATTATCTACATGTAAGGTAAGTATTTAAAATGATGAGGACATTTTATTTGTGAGGGAAAGACTTGTTTGTAGGGACTGACTTTAACTGTTGATAGACATGTACAACTGTCCATTCTTATCCAGGAATCATCCCTTTTTTGTAAATAGAACATCCCTCATTTATATTCACCCTTTTCTTACCAACTTCCAATGCTTCATGTACAGCTCTCTTACATATAACCCGGTACCGTAACTGTTGTACTCTCCTCACACAAGGTTCTTTTGTATCAAATCACTCCACCATCCATCATTCAACTTTCTTCACTTCTCTCTGTTTCTGTCTCTCTCCCATTTCTTTCACCTCTCCCTTTCTGATTGGTTACGATGTTTTGTGCACTCAAGCTTAGATAATATTTTGCATATAATTTGAATAGTCAATATGTATATTTTGTTTGTATGTTTGAATATTCAGTTAAACTTTGTGATATATTTGAATTGTTGTTATTTGATTGTATTCATACATCATTGTCAATATTAAAACATTTGTCATTAGCATTTCAAGGATAATATACAACACGAAAGGATCATCATAAGCTCTAAGAGCTTGAGAACGGTGTCCAAAATTTGTCATTAGCATTTCAAGGATAATATACATACACGAAAGGATCATCATAAGCTCTAAGAGCTTGAGAATGGTGTCCAAAATTGTATACCGGTATTTATACATAAATTAAACAAAAGCTAAAAGAATGCAAGATTTCAGTGATGCAAGCATCAAATTAAAGAACAGAATAAGAGTTACCAGTAGAGAGTAAGGGTGAGGGTGGTTTAAAAAACAGGGGGGGGGGGGGGGAGAGAACTGAATAGAGAGGGAAACATGAAGAGATGAGTAACACTGCATAGAATATAGAAGACTTTTTATCCTGCCTGAAAACCTAAGACTCGTTTGTTTGCATAATAATACTCACAAACAAAAAATACATCCATTGTGGTGGTACATTATGTAACCATGCAATGAAAAAAATTGAACATATATGATACATTTTTTTTTTACTTGCCTCTTCAAGGAATTTTTCATTGGGCATGATCAAATATAAAGAGAAAGAGAGTTCCAAATGTCGGGGCCTGTACATGTATGTCTAATAGATCTTTGGGCAAGAGCTTTTCTTGGATTATCTAAGTGGATATTTGAAGAGATTCGGGTTGGGTAATTATGAATGTAGATGTATTGAAATGGAAAATGTGTTATTAAAGGTTGTTTGGAAGTTTGCTGATTTGGAATTCTAGCAATTTGAATGTAATGAATGTATTGTATTGTTAGGATACTCAGCTTATGGAACAGTGGGTTTGAATGAGCTCGTTAGTCTGAGTTTGTACAAATACGGACAGCTTTTTCAGAAGAAGAAATAAAGAGTTGATTTTTGACAAACCCAGGCATACAATATTACAGTATGAAATATAAGGCAGTATGATGGAATTATATAAATGTATGGCGAGGAATAAATTATCTGACTTTAAATAATACACTGACTCCACGTCATACAGAAGTAATAGCTATATCTGCATTCCAGTTAAATCTGTCACACTAATACCTAAAAACTTTGTGGTTTCTTTCTGATTGATTTTCATATTATCAATAAAAATATAGAGAGACTGAATATCAATATTAGAGCATTGACTTTAAATTTTTTTTTTTTTTTTTACATTTAATGATAACTTGTTACTTTTGAATCATGTGGAGACTATGGGTAATAATAAGATAAAGGTCATGGTGAGAAAAACATACATTTGTATCATCTGCAAATAAAATAAATTGAAGTAGTGAAGATGAATTTAAAAATATCATTTATATACAAAAGAAACAAAGGACCAAGAATTGAACCTTGGGGAATTTCACACTTGATAGAGTTGATATTATTAGAAAATATGTATTGCTCTCGGTCAGAAAGATATTTAGAGAACCACGAGAGGGGGGTTCCACGTATCCCATAATATTTCAATTTTTCCAGTAATATAGAATGATTAAGTGTGTCAAAAGCTTTTATATCCATAAATACACCAAGTACATGTTCTTTCCTAGACAGAGATGCCGACATTTTATCACAAAGGTCAATCTGATGAATTGTTTTTTTCTTTGTTCTGATATTACATTCTGCCAAGTCTCTAAGCTAAGATCTAAGTTAAGGTTGGAAATTTTGTCAGGAGTATATTTACAAATTAATCTGGAGTCATCTTTTACGCTGAATAGTTTCAGAAAAACAGGTTAATGATCAGAGATATCTGAGTATAGAATGGCTGAAGAAATCAGATTACAATCAATGTTCGTAAAAATATTATCAATGAGGGTAGCTGTTTGATTGTTATTCTGGTTGCCTTATCAGAGTGGTTCAAGTGAATTTGAATAAAGAGTATTGAAAAGCTGGAAAGGTATTTGCTCGTTTGATAATAAATCTATATCAAAATCCCCTAAATATATAAACAGTTTTACCCTCTCTAGAGATACAGTATATGAAAGTAATGATTCAAATTCTTCCAAAAAGATATCGTTATTTGTGTTGGGGGGTTTATATAATATTCCTAAAATAAGGTTTTTGCCATTTACATTAATATCAATCTCTGCACTTTCCTGTTGAAAGTAAATATCTGTTCTAGTTTCGAAAGACAAAGAATTATTAATATACAATGCGACACCACCTCCTTTCCCATATGCCCTATTATTGGCAAGAAATTTGTAACTATCAACATTAAATATTGGAGGAGAGAATTTATGAAGCCATGTTTCTATAATCCTAATCACTGAGAAAGAATTATTAAGAGTAGATAGAAATCTATCAAATAATTCAAATTTCTTAGTCAGACTGCTGATGTTCAAGTTTAAAATGCTAAAATGATTAGTTATGGACTTTGTTTGAAAATTTGTTAGGTAAGTAGTAATCACATGTATTTGCATGGTCTATACCTATATTAATATTATCCAAGTTCATAGGAAGATATACATAATCTGATACATATAACCAACAAGTCTTCAGGGTTCAAAGTGAACATGGTAAGTATTAAACATTTTGTCTTGAATGGATTATATATCAGAGTCAAATATTTAATACAGAATAAATTACAAACAAGGTAATGCTGGATAGATGCCATTGGGTGGGGGACTAATTAATAGTTGTCTCACCAAAGAGTGAGTAAGACAAATCTAATAAGACAGTAAGCATCGAACATCAACTCTCCATATATCACATCAATAAAAACATAATAATTGACCCTTAGTTGGTCATAAAAAAATATATGTGACTACGATATCATCACGATATACAACTATTCTTGCCCATTAATGCTCAAGGGAAAAAAAGAAGAGAAGCAAATGAGGTAGAAAAAGAAAGAAGAATTTATATCAGTGAAAGTTTTCTCTTTTTAACAATTACACAAAAAGACTGACCTTTGGTCATCAAGACAATATTATGTCAAGCATGAGATGTTTAAGGATACCATATCATTTTGTTTTTGAAGAAAAAAAGGAATGAATGGTATCCATGTCACGAATCAATAATTCATTAAGGAGTAAAATACAATATCATTCATAGTACTAGAAAAAAAAAGTTTTTCTATACTGCAATGAACATTAGGAAAAAAGTTCAAAACAACAAAGGATGGTTTATGTCAATATATGGTGACATTGTAGATTTCGATATAAATGTATTTACATCTCAGTCACTATGCACATATCATCAGTATGATGATGGCAATCACTGCAAGGATTCAAGGTATAGGTATTCATTAATACATGTTAAAGATTGTAAAAAAAAGTTTATAGTCAAAGGAGAGACAAAAAATGGCAAGATTAAGAAGATAAAGTGACAAATAATCCATGATATATCATGAAAAAATAAATCAAACATGAATGTATTATGACTTGAAGACTGTATTATGACTTGAAGACAATATAACAGTATAACTGCTAGAATAACTTAACAGTAGAGATTAGAATATTAGTAATAGTTGGGTACTGATTGAAAGTTGCAGATAATAACAATCATGACTTGAATACAATTTGAAAGTATAACTGTTGTAGAGTAAACAAAATATGTAACTATCTTCATATCAATTTACATAATATGAATATTGATTTGATTGGAATGTTGCCTAGAATGCAGTAAGGATTTGATACATTAAAAACTGGGAGTTGGCCAGTAAGTTCTCAACGTGGTAACTTGTCTGTTGGGCTGCCTCTGTATTAAGAGTACTAGGATTGAGTTAATTGTCAGAACCCTGTACTGCAATATCGTTTATAACGGTAAAATTACAGAAATCTGTTACTATTTCCACAGAGGGACTTAAAGGGATGGTCCGGGCTGAAAATATTTATATCTTGATACATAGAGTAGAATCCACTGAGCAAAATGCCGAAAATTTCATCAAAATCGGATAACAAATAATAAAGTTATTGAAGTTTTAAGTTTAGCAATATTTTGTGAAAACAGTCGTCATGAATATTCATTAGGTGGGCTGATGATGTCACATCCCCACTTTCCGTTTTCTTCCGTTTTCTTATGTTATGTTATGTTCCACTTTATATATTTGTCATTTTGCCTCCGACAAAGATTCTGCTAGGATCGAAAGCTTAGGCCCCTTTTGACTTTCTTATGTTATTACATAAAATCATAATTTTTTCATTATTTCATACTTGTGTGAATAATATGTCTCCCTTATAATGAAATAAGTTGCAGCAATAAATATCTAATGCACTAAATCAGTTGTCAATCCAATTTTTCTAGTTCTTGGAGGAAAAAATGTATATAAACCTAATTTCATATAATAAAATACAAAAGAACAAGTGGAGATGTGACATCATCAGCCCACCTAATGAATATTCATGATGACTGTTTTCACAAAATATTGCCAAACTTTAAAGTTCCATAACTTTGTTATTTGTTATCCGATTTTGATGAAATTTTCGGCATTTTGCTCGGTGAATACTATTCTATTTATTAAGCTATAGATATATTCGGCCCGGACCATCCCTTTAAGAATCATTCATATTCAAGGCTTTGAAATTGATTAAACCATTTAACAATTATTTTTTAATACATATTCTCTGATTAAAAATGTAATTTCAGAACTCAGTTTTCATTGCTTTTGTTTGCAAACTGATTTTGAATATACATTCTCTATTCTTATTACAGGTTTTGTCTCCAATAGAGTTACCCTTCTCCTCTTAACATCATTGAATTAATGAAAATGCCTGAGAGTGAATCTGCAGAAAATGACGACACGATTACAAATGATAGAGACCTTCGAAACAAGAAATGGATTATAAGAAGAAATTTGTCTTCATTTTGGTGAGTTGACTGATGACCCTTAATGATATTAAGGGTGTGTGTGTGTGTGTGTGAGTGATTTAAATGTCATATAAAATTGCAATTATTGATGGTGTAGACTAGGGTTTCAAAATCGAAAATAAGAGTTAGTTTATATAAAAATTTCATGATCAAATCAATTATATTACAAACAGTACACTTGTGAAGGTAGTATTAAAATTCTGATGAAATTGATAAATGAAATTAGCACAACTGCATGAACTACTTCTACATCACTCCTTCCTATTCCTGCTATTACTACACATACTAATACTCACTAGTAAGTTATTTAGCACACATATCTTTTAAATATGACACACACATATTACCACGACATACATTTGTTTTTATTTTTTTAGGTTGCTGGGGTTATGTAACAACTATGCATACGTCATCATGCTCAGTGCAGCTTTTGATATTTTGGGAGAAGAAAGAGCCCCAATGACAACACCCAGTCCAGTAAGTATAATTCTCCTGGATTTTGAAAGAGAAACCAATCAACAGGCTTAATAGGGCCACCTCAAATCCTTGAAGGGAAGTTCATCCTGAACAAAAGTTGTAAAAATAATGAAAAATATTGGTGAAGTTTTGATAAAAATCTGTTAAAGATTAAGAAAGTTATTAGAATTTTAAGCTTTGGATTTGTTACGTCATAAAACGGGCAGCTGCAGAGCTGCCCCTTATGTTATATAACATAAAATTAATGAATTTCATATTTCGATGGTTTCTGATGACTTATTTTTGTTTTCTATTCATAATTAAGTGTGAAATGATTTGTCTATTGATATAAAAAAGGTACAGTAAAAACCGTTTTCAATTTTCTGAGAAAATGACATTCATTGATTTTTGTCTCACCTGCGAAGCAGAGTGAGACTTAGACAGCTGGCAGCCGTCTGTTTCGAGGAGTTTTTCAACATTTTTTTATTTTTTAAATTTCTCCTCATACACAGACGGCTCGCTAGCGTGTCGCCGCCATTAGGGGAGGTACAATGCAAATTCCCCCGACGGGGCTCATCAATTTTTTTCTTTATTTCATAAATATATATGAAAATAAATGGACAAAAATTCGAATTAATATTCCCTCTTGGCATTAATTGCCAAAAACGAGGGAAAAAATAAAGTTAAAAGGAAAAAAAACAGCGAATTACCTCGGCTGTCATGTAGCTCCTAGTTCACTCGTTCATCCGAAGTCGATATAACACACAAACATATGCCGTTGGAAGAACTTCCGGGTCAACTGCGTATCAAAACCAACGGCCAATCAGATCATCTCTTTTACATCGGGTTTGTGAATTCTAAAATTCTGGAAGTTTTTTTTCCCTTTTCCTTTATTTCCTTTTCTCTCTTTTTTGTTTTACTTTTCTTTTTCTTTTTTATTTCCCCTTTTTTCTTTTGTTTCTTTAACTGCTCCTTTCTTTTCCCCTTCTGTAATGTGTGACGTAAAGGTCATGGGGCGGAGTCTGACTTTCGTCGGCCACTTTTTCATGAATTATTCATTACCAAGATGGCTGCCCACTAGTCCGAGTCGCAAGTGTCAACTTTCAGAGTTAATCCCCTGATTGCCAGTTTTAAAGCGGGAATTTAGGGTAAGAAACTGTCGTTACTTATACATTTTCAGCTATAGGTGCATATGTATGAACTTTTGGTGGAAAATATCGCGGTATCGAGGAGAAAAACAAGAAATCAGCGGTGGCCATTGAGCCCCTGTACAGACGACGGTTTAACTTCGGTCTATGTATTTGGTGAGTGGAGCCAACGTAGTTCAGCGGAACAACCAACATAACAGAGACCGAAGCTTTTGGTCTAAGCGAGACTATGCGCCGCTTTTCCGAAGGCGACGGCGTCAACACCAAATCTTAACCGAAGGTTAAGTTTTTGAAATGACAGTATAACTTAGAAAGTATATGGACTTAGTTCATGAAACTTGGCCATAAGGTTAATCAAGTATTACTGAACATCCTGCCTTAGTTTCAGGTCACATGACCAAGGTCAAAGGTCATTTAGGGTCGATGAACTTCGACCATGTTGGGGTAATCAACATCAAAATCTTAACCTAAGGTTAAGTCTTTGAAATGTCATCATAACTTAGAAAATATATGAACCTAGTTCATGAAACTTGGATATAAGGGTAATCAAGTATTACTGAATATCCTGCTTGAGTTTCACGTTGCATGACCAAGGTCAAAGGTCATTTAGGGTCAATGAACTTTGGCCAAATTGGGGGTATCTGTTGAATTACCATCACAACTTCAAAAGTTTATGGATCTGATTCATGAAAATTGGACATAAGAGTAATCAAGTATCACTAAACATCCTGTGCAAGTTTCAGGTCACATGATCAAGGTCAAAGGTCATGTAAGGTCAATGAACTTTGGCCAAGTTGGGGGTATTTGTTGAATTACCATCATATCCCTGTAAGTGTATTGGTCTAGTTCATAAAACGTGGACATAAGAGTAACCAAGTATCACTGAACATCTTGTGCGAGTTTCAGGTCACATGACCAAGGTCAAAGGTCTATGGACTTTGGCCATGTTGGGGGTATTTGTGGAATTACCATCATAACTCTGTATGTATATTGGTCTAGTTCATAAAACTTGGACATAAGAGTCATCAAGTATCACTGAACATCTCATCCGAGTTTCAAGTTACATGACGAAAGTCAGAGGTCATTTAAGGTAATTGAACTTAGTCCATTTTAGAGGCAATTATTAGATTGCTGTCATAACTTTCAAAGTTTATAGATATAGTGTATAAAATGTGGATATAGGGGTAATCAAGTATCAATGACAAGTTTTAGGTCACATGATCAATGTCAAATATCAATGAATGTAGTATTGTATCATATGATTGGTGTTTTTTGTGAATAATTATTTTATAGTAGTTTTCAAAGTCAGCACTGCTGCTATAGTGAATCGCGTGATGCAGGTGAGACCGCCAGAGGCATTCCACTTGTTTACCATTTGCTCTGTAGGAATGCTGCTCGCATATGACATCACAAATCAAATAATTAAAGTTTTTATAACTTGTTAATTCTTTGATGGATTTTTCTCAAACCTTCAACAATATTTTTTATTATTTTCTCTGCTATTTTTACAATAAACCTTTTGTCTGGGTGAACTTCCTCTTTTAACAGCTTGCACCTGGCCAGCATAATACAACATTGTGAGTGGTGTAGTCTTGTAATATAGGCCCACTTCAATGATCAAGTACTTATTCACCACTCACTACATTCATACCACACATTACCAAGTAGCAAAACAAGTACTTTCCTCTTAAAAACATTTTAGTTTTTCTGTATAAAATAAAAGTATAGGCTAATTTATTCTCTGTATTTTTTATGGTTATCTCAAAATATATTAGGACTAGTTGGTTATAGCACACGGTCAATGAGAGACCACACAAGACGTATTGTTCAGGTCGCTCCCCCTTTAACTGTAGTATTAGGGTCAAATGCAAACTGAAAATGTTTGAACCAATAAGATAAGGACAATTGCTTCCCTTAAAGGTCAATTCCACACTGAAAATTGTTTTGTGTTAAGGTATTAGAAATAGTTCCAACAAGGATAATGCTGAAAATGTCATCGAAATTGGTTACAAAATATGAAAGTTACATTAATGACATAAACTTTCTTTAAATTTCACCATTAAAGTTTATGGTCCATCTCCGTTGCTTTGTACAAGAAGGAACTGATAACATAAACCACCCAGTATTTCTTTTGCATTTTGTTATGATATTTCTTTTTAATGTGGAATAGGGTTTTTATATTTTTCATACTATTTACTCATTAGATGATATGATGACGACATGAATTTTCTGACTTTCTCATGAAAGATATTAATAAATTAATCAACAGAGAGGGAAAGAGAAAAAGAATGATTGTGCTTGGACAATTTTAATGTGCACATATGACTCATGTTACATGCCATAACAGTTTTAAATGATAGATATTGATCACCCATAATGGTTTTGTTTCACTTTCGATCAGATTACCATGCATACTGTTATAAACTGGAGTGACATCAATGGTACCACATCACCTACCATCAATCCATACGACTGTAATCCTTCAAGTACTGCTGTAAGTGCACTGGAATTGGGATGAGTTAGTCTGCAACCACAGACCTTTGGTTTTTGCATAGTGTTTACTGCAGAGTCTGAAGGAGTGAGACTAGATTTTCTCATGTGCTGTGGCTGTTTCTACACAGTGTGGTGGTGTGACCTTAATTCGTGCCTTACCTTTTTTGCGCAAGGTGGAATATCTGAATATCTAATCAATATCTTGAAAAACTGATATCACCAACCCAAAAAGTATGGCAATTTTCTTGAAGGTAAGGTCTCAATTTGTGAAAATTTTGGCAAACATCGGCAAATTTTATTACCTTTTGCGTCTGCTCAGAGAAACTCAAACTTCTTGACAAGCATCAAGAAATAGCCTGATTGTAAGAAGATTTCTCCAAATATTAATCAAAATGTAATACCAAACGAATTTAACTTCCATCTGATACAATGATCTTACATTTGTCTGCACAGTCTGCTTGATTTCTGTTCTAAAGTGTTGCAAAACAATCGCGCGCAAATTAAGGTAATACTTCTTTATGACACTTTTTCAGCCGAGCGCACACTAGTCAATCTCCATGGACTCTTTAGATCGTGATACTAGTGGAACCCTTGACCTTTTTCACAATTCCGTGGAGCGAATTCGACTCTAGGATCTTGCCTTCTGTTTGATATTTATGATTTTATTTGATTTTGTATGAAGTGTAAGAAATTTTTGATTGAATATCAGTTTTGTGACAATTTTTAAAATGTGTGCAAATTTTGGCCACCCCATCACACTATGGCTGCTTCTACAAAGACAGAGAGTTCGGATTCTAATCACTCTATAAATCAGGGTGCTACTTAAGCACTTGCCCGATTGCTTGGGGCAAGTAAAAGAGTAGGGCAAGTGTTTTGAAGTAAAGACCAAAACTACTTGCCCAAATTGGGCAAGCAAAATTCACACAGTAGAGAGCAAAATTCTCACACTAGAATGACCAAAATTAGGGTCGATATGATATGATATTGACCCTAATTTTGGTCATGGCAGGCAAGATAAAATCACTTTGGAAAAAGACATTATGCAATAACAAGGTAGATCAGTTCATGTAAAAAGAGAGAATAGGTCAACGGTTTATAAAACCGCAAAACTTTCTTTTGAAGAGGTAAAACCTTTTTTTTCAAGGATTTTTTCGGGCAAGTGAAATAGATTTTTGGGCAAGTATATTCCAACTATTTTCAAATTTACTTGCCCAACCCAGCAAGCGCTTCTAAAAAGTTATGTACATGTAGCACCCTGCTATAAATGTTATCATTTGTTAGTGTCAAACTTAAGTCTGTGTTTGCAGACTAGGGATGAGTCAAGGCTGGCCTTGAGGTAATTTTTTGTCAACTCCCCCCCCCCCCCACTGCTTAAAAACTTTTTCAGACTTTTTTCAAGGAGACATTAATGTATTTATGTTTTTTTGTTATCGAATAAAGAAGTCAAGAAAATTCACTGTTGCTAACATCAGGCAGAGAAAATGAGTAATTTGGACCTGGAAGAAATAATTATTTTTTAATTTTTGTTTAATAATTTAGGTCATTTTGTTAGCTGATATCCTTCCATGTCTTCTTGTAAAGCTAGCATCACCTTGGTTTGCAGATCTCATTCCTTATGAGTAAGTTTGTTTGTGTTTGTTTTATATTTTTTAATTATTTAGTATTGTCGATCCGAGGATGAATACTCTTTGAAAAAAGATATGCAAATTGTCATTTTATGAAATACATGTATTGTCACTGTTGTTACGATGTTGGGTGGGTTACCTGTGCCCCGTCTTTAATACAAAGAGTTACAATTGATACAAACAATCGTAACTCTATGGAAATCCATCAGTGTCATAATTTTTTCTACAGGATATGTGCAAAATGTCCTTTGTAAACAAAGGAGAACACACCAAACTGTCAAGAAATCAATGAATTTATGGATATACATTCATAACTAGAAATTTTTTTGAGCAAACATGCATTTTATATGTTGACTTTGCTGGCTTTCCATAGTTGATCGGATCAATTGTAAGTCTTTGTAAGACGGGCCCCTGATATGATTAAAATAATATACCATGACGTGACTTTCAGTGAATTGTGGAAACTAAAAAAGAGCCACCCAAATGTGATTATCTTTAGAAGTCAACATCTTAATAGAGTCTAAGGCCCGAATTCACAAAGGTGGTTTTGAAAACGCACGGTTGAATCCATGGTTTATGCAGATTTCCTGTATAAATTACGCATAATTTAGTGCGTATCGGGCACGTGTATAAAAAATGTCCAATGCTGATGCGCGCTTTTGTCACAGTGTGCCAAATTGACGCCTGTTGCCGTGGTTATCCACGCTATTTTATTCATGAGTCCATTGTTTAAAGATTGGACTCATGAATAAAATAGCGTGGATAACCACGGCAACAGGTGTGAATTTGGCGCACTGTGACAAAAGTGCGCATCAGCATTGGACATTTTTTATACACGCGCCCGATACATGCTAAATAAAACGTAATTTATACAGGAAATCTGCATAAACCATGGACTCGACCGTAGGATTTCAAAACCACCTTTGTGAAATCGGGCCTAAGATTCTGGATCTCTTCATAATGACATCCTTTTTTTATACTGAAATTATGGAAATCGATTATGATCAACTGATCTCTAAATTGTCATAGTTTATCAAAAGTTTTATGAAATGGAGCCCTAGCAGTTGTTATTGATCAAAACATTGTGATTCTGCTCTAGATTTGAATCCAGGGCTATAAAGCTTATCAGTTGATTGTGGGGTCGATGTTAACAGGTGATCAATCCAATCAAAAATAGATATAAGCCTCACGATTGATTGCTGAGCTTCATGATAAGGGGTCCTGCTCTCTGTTAATCTCTATTTGGTCAGATTCAGGTCTACAAATTGATGTCCATGAAATGTGTGATCTTTGTTTTATTATCTCCTGTTGCAGTGTTCGAATAGGTTTTTGTGTCGTCCTCATCGCTGCGGGCCTTATCATGGTTTCCTTTGCCAAGACACTTGCTTTGAGTATTATCGGTAGGAAAGTGCATCTTATTTTTGAGAATAGATTAAACAGTGTCAGGGATGTAGTCGTTGCCGGCCTTGAGGCCACGTTTTGTTGGCCTTGGCCTTGGCATTAGGCCGAGTCATGTATACAAAGCCTATGGGAGAATGTTTTCTCCAGCGGCCTCGTGACTTGGAACAAGCGACCTAGAGTACGTCCTTGCATCTCGAGACCTAAACTACCTCATGACAACCCTGCATCCTTATTTTTATATACTCACATAACTAACTACCACAATGATTTCCTTCTAACCACTGCAACATTCTGACCATAATATTTACCAAGAAATATGAAATATTATGGTTCAAGGTATTGTGTTTTTTTTATAGTGATCAAGCAACCATCAATATTTTTCAACCAGAATTCACAATACATTCACCATGTTGCAGTTTTACAATAGATTGATTACTTTTAGCTATCGTATATCAATACCTTGTAGCAAGTAGCATTTAAAAAAGACCCTGTGTCTGTTTTTATATTTATATCAAATGCCTACCGACTGGAAAATACTATTCGCAAAAGCCGGATTAATGGGAGGATTGCGACCCCAATCACAGGGCCTTTAGGAACCTGACTAGGATTTCTTATGTTTACCATTGTTTTGAGACTCCCGATCGCTACCTCTTGGGTAGCAGCAAGCATATTGTTCGCATCATTGAACCATGTACATGTATGACCCCGTACCACAGAAGCAAACCTTCCCGGTCCCATGACCTCATCAACATCGACGGTGCGGGTAGGGTCGTATTGGAATGCTCATGAATAATTCATACATTCACGTCTCCTCCGGGTTCCAAAAGCCAATGTGACTAAAGACGCTTGATCTCGCGCTCACTCGGGTCACGCCAATCTTTTCGTCGGCCACTAGTCTCGTCTCAGCCACTACTTGACGAGAAATATAGCCAAGTCACGAGGCCTTGTTAAAGGTCAAGTCCCCCCCAGAAAAATGTTGAATTGAATAAATAGAGAAAAATCAAACTAGAATAATGCTGAAAATTTCATCAAAATCGGATGTAATGTAAAATAAGAAAGTTATGCGATTTAAAGATTCGCTTACTTTTCACAAAACATTGATATGCACGACTCAGTGACATGCATGAGACAATCGATGATGTCCTTCACTCACTATTTCTTTTGGTTTTTATTGTTTGAATTATACGATATTTCATTTTTTACAGATATGACAATAAGGAACAACTTGACTGAATCATATATTATTAAACAATGCTAATTACACATGTGCAGTTAAGAATTAATCATTGTTTCACTTGACAATGATGAGAAAATCGCAATATTTCATATTTCATATAATGAAACACAAAAGAAATAGTGAGTAGATGACGTCATCAGTCCCCTCATTTATATACCGACCAGGATGTGCATATAACTGTTTTGTAAAGTTAAGCGAAACTTTAAAATGTCATAACTTCCTTATTTTACATCAGATTTTGATGATATTTTCACTGTTATGCTTGTTGGATTTTTCTCTTTCTATGCAAATAAATTTTTTGTTGGGGTGGACTTGTCCTTTAAAAGGTTATGTTGCAAGAATCAGAGTAGCAATCAAGTGCAGATTTGCAATGAATTGCAAGACCTGATTGATTTTGGGACAAAAAATAGACTTGCAATTTATTGCAAATTTCTTGCAATGCCCCATTAGTTGCATCTTTTTACAGGAATCTCACTGAGCATCTGTCAGCACTTTTTCCTGCATTCCCTCATTTGTCTGTCTACAGTGAAATGGGAAGGTTGGTGAGAGAAAGACGCTGAGTGGGATATTTTTTTGTTGTAAAAGGTGCAGCTTGTAACTGTTTACATGGACCCTTGAAAATAAATAAATGGACTGGCAGTAGACATTGATAATATGAGAAGTCTTTGAAATCAAGATTAATCATCTCTATTTCACTGTAGATCGATATCTGGTACAGTTACAGAAACTGAACTTTGTGAAGTCATGAAGATTTTTCAGCTGACAACGATCAGACTGAAGATCCCCAACACAGATAGGCACATGTGGTACAGTGTATTATCATTATTGCTAGGTATAAGACTAAACATCTGAATGTTAGGCCATGCTTATTTTGCAGCAACTACACAGTATCTTCCAGAATCCTTTGGCACATATTTTCATCTTTATGTACCTCACTTGGTGGTCATTTTATCATTTATGCAATTCTGTATGAATTCATCTTGAAGCCATGACTACAAGTGCCATTTATATTTAAATAGCATCTCTGGCTGTTGTATACATTTCATTCAAACATTCTACCTACATGTATGTTCTCAAGTTTCTCAACCTTTTGTTTTTTTAGGTGTAGTCGTCGCATCAATTGCCTCTGGACTTGGAGAATTTAGTTTTATGAGTATGGCAACCTTCTTTGATGAGTAAGTCACCAATTTTTTATTATCAAATTAGACATGCTAATACTGCAAAACAATTGCAAAATTGGTATTGCATGGTGTATCAATGCTACATCCAATTTTTTGTCCCACCTGCATAGCAGAGTGAGACTATAGGCGCCGCTTTTCCAACGGCGGCGGTGGCGTCAACACCAAATCTTAACCGAAGGTTAAGTTTTTGAAATGACAGCATAACGAACATCCTGCCTGAGTTTCATGTCACATGACCAAGGTCAAAGGTTATTTATGGTCAATGAACTTAGACCATGTTGGGGGAATCAACATCAAAATCTTAACTTAAGTGTTTGAAATGTCATAGAAAATATATGGACCTAGTTCATGAAACTTGGACATAATAGTAATCAAGTATCACTGAACATGCAAGTTTCAGGTCACATTATTAAGGTCAAAGGTCATTTAGGGTCAATGAACTTTGGCCAAATTGGGGGCATTTGTTGAATTACCATCATAACTTTGAAAGTTTATGGATCTGATTCATGAAACTTGGCCATAAGAGTAATCAAGTATCTTTGAACATCCTGTCCGAGTTTCAGGTCACATGACCAAGGTCAAAGGTCATTTAAGGTCAATGAACTTTGGCCATGTTGGAGGTATTTGTTGAATTACCATCATATCTCTGTAAGTGTATTGGTCTAGTTCATAAAACATGGACATATGAGTAACCAAGTATCACCGAACATCTTGTACGAGTTTCAGGTCACATGACCAAAGTCAAAGGTCATTGAACTTTGGCCATTTTAGAGGTAATTATTAGATTGCTGTCATAACTTTCAAAGTTTATAGATATAGTGTATAAAATGTGGATATAGGGGTAATTGTATCATCATATGAATAGTGTTTTTTGTGAAAAATTATTTTATAGTAGTTTTCAATGTCAGCACTGCTGCTATATTGAATCGCGTGATGCAGGTGAGACAGCCAGAGGCATTCCACTTGTTGTAACTTAACAATAATTCAATTATTCTTTCTATTGTCATTGTTCCCTTACGGGGGGGGGGGGGGGGGGGGCCTTTTCAGCTCCCCTCGAAACATTTTGCGATATATCGCTGTGCGAAATTTTTTGACTGCGTCGCTCGCTGACTTGACTTTCAAGTCTCACGCAACTTTTTAGACCAAATTTATGATGCCCGGGCAGGTGGTTACAAAATTACATGTCAGACATGGCAAAATTGCTCAAAAACGTATATATCATGTAAAATGTCTATACAAATTTGTCTCATCTAAAATTCATAAATGAGTGATTATTATCACTTTGATTGACAATAGCCATTTAATTTGATGCTATTATGACTGAAATAATTTCCATGATGAATTTTGTAAAAAAATAAAAATAAAAATAATGAAATACATAAGAAATTTAGAAAACAATAAAATAAATGAATTGATTTTGGTGCCGGAATTTTTTTCTTTACAGTTGTTAGGAATGTCATAAAGAATATTTTCATCACAAATTCGCTTTCTAAGAGCTTTATTCAGTGAACTAGAACAATCAACAGGATTTAATGAATAAATTAGCATGATTAATTTATATTCAAAAAAATTTATATGAATTTTAAGCAATTTACCTGTGCAACAGCATGGATTATGTCATTCTTTACCTTCGTGCAAATTTTTGTCACAATCGCGCGATCCGCTGAGAGATCTTTAAGCTCGCAAAATAGCCCAGCTAAGTTCAGGTTGAGTTCATTTAGATGAAGTAATTACAGGGCAATTCCATAAAACATGTACATTTGACCCCCTATGAGTGGGACCTTCATGAAATTTTCTGTCTCTGATTTCTGGTTCTTATGACAGTCTCTAATGTTCCCAAAGGACTATGACTTAGTCAGTTTATGAAGTATATAATCTTGGAGAATAATTGAGAGATATTTGACTCTTTTTGTTTCAGAAATGTTGTATCAACATGGTCATCAGGCACTGGGGGTGCAGGGTTGTTTGGTGCACTAAGCTATGCGGGGCTTACATCTGCTGGTTTATCACCACGCAACACAATACTCGTAATGCTGATTATACCAGTTCTCATGGCATCAAGGTTAGTTTTATTAACCCATTGCCTTTTGGAGCCGGGTGATTCCTTTACAAAGTTTTATTGGAAATAAAGAATTCAGTAGCCAGCGGGTGAACATTCTAATATGAAAACTGTCTTAGAGTATTAGTGAATTTTATGATTGGTAAAAGAATGTGTGTGGAAAAAGAATGTTTGTAGAGGTACGTGCATGAAATGAAGATAAAAAATGTAGCACTGCATGAAGTACTCTAGCCAGAGGTCTCTACTTCATCCGGAGAAGGAGAATTAGGAAGATGAGGAGAAAGAGGAGGAGGAAGAAGATGATGAGAAAGAGGAGAATGAGGAAGGCAAAAAATTTGATCTTCAATTTTTTTCAAAATCAGCACTGCTGTTATGATGAATCACATGATGCAGGTGAGACTGTCAGAGGCATTCCACCTGTTGCTGGTTTTCGATCAGTCAAGAATTTTAAATTGCAGATTGTGGTTGAATGGAATGGTTTTTCAGCGTAATGTTGCAAACACATGTGAAGCTTGAACTATGTGCTGACCAAAGCGATGTTAAACCAAGTGAATATTCATTGACAAATTGGCAACAGTCCATTTTGGGAATTAGACTAAATGGAATAATAGATCAAATGACAATTAGACAAAATGGTTGTAGACAAAATAGGATTTGACTATTTGGAATAAGATCAAATGGAAAGTAGATAAAGCGAGTACACCAAGCTATTCAATCTTTAAAATTGTATTCTGTCCTTCTCAACAGTTACTGGTTGGTTTTAGTTAGAGTTCCAGCAATACAGAGCTGTTCCTGGGGAAGAAGACAGTCGAATATACAGTATCCCCCATTGTTGGAAGAAACAGAAAAAGAGGAAGAAGATATTACTTCTATTCAAGATACGGAGGCTTCACATCTGCCATGGCGAGAGAAGGTAGCTGTCTTAAAGGTAAATTTATTCTCATGTCTCCACCCACCGTTTGTGGTTGCCAGGGGGCATTATGTTTGTACTGATTTCATCCTCATGAGAACTGTGTGATGATCAATTTCAAATTTGGTTGAAGTGTATGGGAATGACAATAATCTGACCAGGTTTTGGGGGGTCATAAGATCAGAGGTCAAAGGTCGCATATGTCATTATGAACATTGAATACATTGTTCTCATATTTAAAGAACTGTTTTAGGTATCATCTTCAATCATCAGTGTTCTCACAGTCATGGAAAATCCTGGAAAATTTTTGGTCATGGAAAGTGAAAAGTCGTGGAAAAGTCATGGAATTACATTTACCTCTTGGCTATGGCAGCTTTCCAGTTTATCGTATCTCGCGACTCTCATACTCTGTGATCATACATTGCTATTATAATTGGTGTTCATGATTTCCATTTTCCCCAGTTTTGTGACATTCCAAATTCTACACAACTCCCGGGACGTCACAGGAAGTCATGGAAAAAGCAGCAGTTTAGTTATGGAAAAGTCATGCAATTCTGTTTCCAAATATCTGTGGGAACCCTGATTATGGTTCCTGTATGCATAGTGGATAGACAATGATCTTATTAATGTTGCATGTAAAGCAGTCAAGAATCCATCTAGTTTTAATAAGTGTGCGGTATATTTCAGATCTGGCTATAATGGAGGCATGAATTTTTATTTTTATTTTGCAGTCGAGAATCTATCTGGTCTTGCATGATATACATTTTATATCTAAAATCTGCTAATATGTTCAATAAGACCATCAATATCTTGAGTGCATCTATCTATACAAAAGACTTCAATTCTATGTTATCTCTTTGAATTCTTTTTGTAGTCGGTGCTCTATCTGATGATACCTTTGATGGTTGTCTATGTAGCAGAGTACTTCATCAATCAAGGACTTGTAAGTTGTGAAAAGCAAAATGTATTTTACCAGGGGCAGGGTCAGGGGTAGAGTTTCATAGAAGATCTTGGAAAGTAGTTCATGGTACTCTATGTGGTGAGTCTTAGAAGGACTGAAGAAAAGAGGATAGACGTAGAGGTGAAATGGAGAAGCGTGGAAGGTTGGAAAGTAGAGAATTCTTTTCTGAAATGAGTGTCGTCCTTAAAAGGACTGCAAACCAGATAAGTTGAGAGGCTTGTCGAGTAGTTGTGCTGGAGAGAAGACTCAACGTCTCAGTCAGGTTGACTACCCATCTTTTGAAGACGCGATCTACTAAGCGGGTCTTTGCTATCCTTCAAATTGTTTTTACTTACTCATGCTTGAATGAAGAACAGTTCCAGTTATGTCAGATGAAAGAGGAGCCTAAGCTTTAAAATAGGGCTGGGACTTAAACCCGGGTCCCGCCCGGAAGCCTCGGGTACCCGGGTAGAAAAATCAACACCCGATACCCGAAAATTGCTTACCAATAACGTATTTGCGTAGTGCATAGTGGAAGACATGATTGTAACTCATCACAAAATTACACAAGTCTCATTTTGAATCTCACCAATTAACCTCAAAATATCCATGAATATACAAGTTTTTCAAGTGATGATGTGACTGAGATCATTTGATCGTTGCCATGTTTCTTAATTGCAGCTTGAGCATACGAAGCGCCAGCCAACCACGTTCGTGTTACCATATTCAGCTCATCATAAACCGAAAATAAGGTTTATCGCTAATCAGAATCGCAATTATGCATCATGGGATCGAAAAGGGGGCCGTTAGCTAAGAGCTAGCTAACGGCCCCCCTTTCGATCCCGTGATGCATTGCGGTTCTGATTAGCGATATACCTTATGGTAACCCGATCGTGATTGGCTGGCGCATTCGGCGCTCTGAAACTACCCGGAAATCAATTGACTTTGTGCATGTAGTGATAGATTCTACGAACTCACGAACACGATGTAATATCGACGCTACTTCGTAAGATTTTGACAGAAAAGCAAGAAGTAATCAAAATTTGCTTACCTGTGTGATATCGGTAAGAAAACAGATCCTCCGAGAATACCTTTCATAATTAATATGAAATTTAGGAAAGTGGAATTATAGGTCGATTTTGGTACGAGGTGACAGAGTATTGCAGACTTGTTTTGATGGAATACTACGTGGGGCACGGGAGGCTTGCACTGTGCATGCTTATTGTATTTTCATTCATAAGTTTGCTTGCGGCGCAGTGGCTGGATGATGTCACCAATGGGATTTTTCCACCAGTCATATTTCATGCGACATGAATTTCGGGTACCCGCCCGCAAATTGCCATGGGTACCCGAAAACAAAAATACCCGAAAGTCCCAGGCCTACTTTAAAATGATAAATCATTTGTCTATTGTATTGATGATGATGATGTGATAAATCATTGATAATTCTTGGTTTCATTTTTTTTTCTGGGACGAACCTTATAAATAAAAAGAAGAAAATACTATAGCTGCAAAAAGTGTTGTCAAGAATGGAATTTTTAAAACGAATTGTATTAATCTTTTTGTACAGTACGAGCTGTTGTTTTTCCCTCATGCTTGGTTGCCACACCAGGAACAGTACAGATGGTAAGATTTAAAGTATATTTCTTGAATAAGTGTAGTAAAAAAAATCATTTAGTGTTGAGATTAATCTGGGAAAAATTGCTTTGTTCAAAATATGTAGCCAAATGTACTGAGACACGTAACATGGCTTTGAATTTTTCTTTTGTAAAGTTTGATTATATGAGATGGTAATACCAAATAAAAATGATTAAAAAAGTGGAATTCACCTGTAGTTGTATGAGTAGTAGCAGCAGTAGTAGTAGTAGTAGTAGTAGTAGTAGTACTACTACTACTACTACTACTTCTACTTCTACTACTACTACTATTACTAGTAGTAGTAGTAGTAGTAGAAGTAGTAGTACTACTACTACTACTACTACTACTACTACTACTTCTACTACTTGTACTACTACAAGTAGGAGTAGTAGTAGGAGGCGGAGAAGTAGTAGTACTAGGAGTGGGCATAGTAGGAGTAGTAGTTGTAGTAGAAGTAGAAGTAGTAGTAGTAGTAGTAGCTGTTTGTGTTGTAGTCGTACTAGTACCAGTATAGTATTCAGTCATTGGGTAAGAGGAAATCATGGCTCAATTCGCATTCCAGACGAAGAGCAGTTTTCTCCTGAAATCAATGACTTGTTTTAATATGACATGAATCATATACAAAGACTGATTTTTTTTTTTTTACTTTTACGATGTAGGTATCAAGTTTTATACCAAACTGGAGTGTTTATCTCAAGGTCTTCAGTTAATATTGTTCACATACGGAGAACATGGATCTTTGCCGTTATGCAGGTGAGCGATTTTTACTGTCAGCCAATAAGATTCAAGGATTTCAGTAGCTTATAACAGTTGCTAGTGGAAATTGATGAAAGTCACTTAATGAAATGGTGAAGAATGGATGAAAGAGATTAAATGTCTTCTGTATACACTCAAGGGCTTTGGGGAAAGTACCATGTTTGGCCCCAGGAGTTCTCAGCAGTGACCTGACCGGCCCCATGACATTGTGCAATTCTGAAGTGGAGGAAATAAGATCCGCCAATATACAAATAGCGAATAGGCATGAGTGCGATGGTGCAAGATTTCGCATGAGGTGAAAGAAAGATGCTCTATTCAACGAGGCGTTAGCCGAGTTGAATAGAGTGTTTCTTTCTTTCACCGAATGCGAAATCTCGCACCATTGCACGAATAAGAATATTCGCTATTTGTGTTGTACAACGCCTCGGAGTTTAGTGAATTAATGAAAAAACAAAAAGTTTTTCCTGCAGTAATCTATGAAAAGGGAGCAAAAATATGGAAAGCGAAACGCAAAATCCCACAAGCGAACACCTCGGGCAGCATTGCGCATTTAGCCAGCAGGCTATACGCGTATTGCACCTGCATTTTTACTGAGCGCAATGAATTGAATCGTATTGTGACGTCACCTCCTAAAGCCGTGCAACGGTACATTTTGGACGGTACATTTTGGATGGTACGTCTTTTGTGCAACGGTACAAATGTTTGACATTCAGCCTCCCATTTGCTCGCGTACAACAAGCTAAGTAGGCGTTGTACAAGAGACGAAACAAGGTGGCCCAAGCACGCAATATGATTATAATGTTATGCGTTGATAAAGTCCTGCAAGTAAATTGAGATATCCTGCTTGGTATTCTTCTTTCCAGAGCTATGTACTTGGAGGATTTGAGGCTTGAAAGGTTTATTTTTTATTGTTATACTGCCAATTCGTCCAGTTACCAACTTGTTTACTATCATTTGGTCTACCATCAGTTTGTCCACTATCCACATGGTCTAAATGCCAATTTGTCCTCTCGCCCTTTTGTCTAATAACCACCTGGTCCATATGAATAGCCATTTAGTCCGTATACCAATTGGTCTAATTGGACTAAGTGTTAATTGGGCGAAATTAATGAAAATAAAATGGATATTAGGCCAACTGGTTATGAGACGAAATAGTCATAGACAAACTAGTGATTAAAGGAAGTGATGATTGGACCAAATGGTTATTGGACTAAATGGTTGTTAGATAAAGTGTTGGTGGACGGAATGGCATTAGACTAACTGAAGATAGACCATGTGGTGAATGGACGAGTTGGCAGTAGACGACTTGGCAATTTACCATTTGAAAGAAAATTTCATAAACAATTTTGTAGTCTTTGGTGACCCTGTACTTATGTATTTTTTTTTTTGTGGTCGACCGGTCTTTGCCGAAATATGGCTGATGGTCAATGGTATATGACTTAATCCTAGATAAGCTTGTCCAGAAATGGAGGTCCAGTGGTAGTGTGGCTGAACGGGAGGCCATGGGTTCAATCCATGGCGGAGTCATACCACTAACAAAGACTTTGAAAATCAGACCTGTCTTTTTGTCCGGTGCTCTATGTATCAAAATAGAAAAGGGTAACAATATCATATGTATTGCAGGCCCTGTTTTGGGAACAGTTCATAAGAACTTAGATGGTTAATAAGATGTAATATTATTAACATTGAAATGTGGGTAATAGCTGAGGAACTGGGCATTGGCTATTCATATGTCTTCTTAGAATAAAATATGGTACCTTTATTTTACATTGAATACAGTAGACTAATGATTTACTTAGTACCTCAAGTTTCAACAGCATTGACAGACATCTTTGTTTTTCTCCCTCAGATTGCAAACATGATCATCTTCCTGACGCAACTGTTCTACTTCTACATTCCATCTATCTTCATTGTGTTTGTTCTTGTCTTGTTCGAGGGGTTGCTTGGTGGGGCTGCCTATGTCAATACCTTCTACGTCATTAGGAGAGAGGTGAGTCAACAAATCATATCCATAGAACCTCTTTATGCTCTCTGAAGGCAGTAATCTTTAAAGCATTTTATATAATGCATTGTGGGGCAAATTTGGAGAAAAGTATCAGCTGTAGTGCCCTTTGGCATTTTTAGGCTGGACCTTTTATAGCAAAGATAATTTTCTAGTGAATATGTCAAAACTATGTATTGCAGTTTCATGAATGTAGCTCTTCCAGATGGAACCAAAAAAATGTAGAGGAATGTATAATGGTGTAGTTTGGTAATTGGTGTTGGTAATGGATATTTGGTAATTATTAGTTTATTTTATATGACATGGGGTTTTGGATTTTGGTAATTGGATTGTGTATTTGATAATTATTAGTTATGGATAATTTGCTGTAGGATAATTAGTTTTTGTTATTGTTAATTTCATTAGGTATTATTTGATAATTGTTGGTTATGGATATTTGGCATAGGATAATTGGTTTTAGATATTGGTGAATGCATTGGATATTTGATGATTTTTAGTCTGGATATTTAGCATAAGATAAATTGTTTTGGATATTAATAATTGGGTTGCGTATTTGATAGTTATTAGTTATGGATAATTTGGTACCTGATGATTGGTTTTGGTTATTGTTAGTATCATGGGGTATTACTAAATAGGTTCATTATTGCGGACTGAAATAATCGCTAGAGGGTATTCATTTGTCTCGCAATCTACTATGGTCAACAAGGAAATTCATGATCACTCTCGCAAAAAGTGTTCACTAGCTTTCTAGGAAATTGGTGATCACTTGCAAAAAGTGTTCACTAGCTTACAAGTTCACGAGCTTTCGAGTGCCGCTCTTTATCAAGTGACGAAAATTATCTGATAACGTAGTCTATTTATACCAGTCCCCAGGACCTTACACACGAACGCAGGAACAATAGGTGGGCACTGATCCATGGGGTATTATTTGATCATTATTAGTTATGGATATTTGGCATAGGATAATTGGTTTGGGATTTTTTGTATGGGGTAATTGATTTGGGTAATTTAGTTTATTAGAATTGGATATCAGATTCAAGATAAAAATAATTAGGCATGGGGTATTACCATGGGTATTTGGTATAGTTGTTATATGATGTTGGGCTTCAGATAATAGGTATTTAATACCTTTTTTTTCATTGTTCCTGCTTATACAGGTATCTGTGGATAAAAGGGAATTTGCCTTAGGGGCACCTACAGTATCTGACTCAATTGGCATATCCATAGCAGCACTTATTGCAGTTCCAACCCATACAGCATTTTGTAACAGAGTGGTGGTGAAATAACTATGTCATACTTTTTTGTTCCTCATATTTGTTAGACCTCAAAATAGTGCAGTAATTCTTATGTGGGGGCTCAATACATCTCAACAACTTCTTTGTAATGTTGTCACTATGCATGAAGCTAAATCCAAATCATGTTTTGGACAGTTTATAAGTGTGTTGAAGAAGTGATGAGTTCAGAATATTGTAATGCCTGAAACATTTGTCATATATCCACAATTTGCCACTCTCCACCCAGGTGTTAAATGGGTACCCGGTAGGATGCGAAAGCCTATGTAGTATGCCTAGCAATTGAGTCTTGGAACTCTTGTTGGAATGCTCCCCAGGGAGTGGAGAAGGTGCATACATTGTATGCGGGCATGCAAGGATCCGATGACCGGGGTAATAATATATCTGTAAAGCGCTTAGAGACGTCGTTCCGATGTGTTAAGCGCTATATAAATGCGGAATATTATTATTATTATATACAGTTGGATATTTTACAAATATGAAAATCATTGAGAGTATAAGGTATAAGTAAGAATTGTGGGGTCCTTGGGGTCTAGTGGTTACGACTCTCGTCTTTCAATCAGAGGGACGTTGGTTCAAATCTCAGCCATGGCGTGTTTTCCTTAAGCAAGAAATTTACCCACATTTTGCTGCACTCAACCCAGGTGAGGTGAATGGGTACGCAGCAGAATTTTTTCCTTGAAATGCTGGAAGGTTGCTCGAGCTAAAGCTAGGGTAATAATGATAATAACAATGCGCCTCAGAATAGACTATTTCTAGATAGATGGTGCAATATGAATGTCTTTTACTAGTATTGTTATTATTTATTACATGCACAAGTCACTTTAGGGACAGTTCTGATGCTGTTAGCTATTACTAATGACTATGCATGTGACATATTTCAGTATTTCATTGTTTATTTCACTGTTATCTTGTATACCACCCAAACTCTGGTAGTAAATCATGAATACTGCTTTTATTCTTTAAATCTCATAGGATTTGTAAAATAATACAGGGACCACCCAATTCCAGTAGGTGATTTTTAGAAAGTCATCCAATGCCTTTTTAAGTCTCACTCTTTAAACTTGTCATCAGACGATAGTTTGACATAATATTACATGGTTATGGAAACAGATCTTTACACACATCATGTCTTCCAGCAATTGTAAGGAACTAAAAGTTCTAAATTTTATATATTCTGTCAGTTTTGTAGATCGGTAATGAAGAGTATTTTTTACATAAGTCTTTCAGTATATTTCTATTTATATATCTTTTAAATTTTAAATAATTTTGATCGTTTGGAATTTGCTATTTATTTATGCATCATACATTTAGTCATTTGTGACTTGCTATGTAGAGTAGTACTTCTTTGGGAACTTGGCTTATTAAACAAGTTAATTATAGAAATAAAAGTGATATTGATATGAATGAAAATAATTATAAATTTACCCAGGGTAGGCACTTTAGCTATGATATTATATTATAACAGCCCTAAAAAATATATTTTTACTCCTCCATTCTATTATTCTGATTGATTGGAATGGAAGAAAAAGGTTGAATTTTAAAAACTTTTTGCTAAGACTTGGGCAGGAATCTAAGTTACAATTCATTTATTCCTTAAGAAACTTCCTTGGTACATTGTTGGTATTTTTTCTGGCATTGTAGAAAGAATATCGGGGGGGGGGGCACTTTCATTGACGAGTGGATACCAGGCGCAACCAAAGAAATGCGTAAAAAGGATCTCTTATGTAAGATTGGGCATGTTATGTACATAACGTTTTAAGGGTGTCAAAAACACTAAAATACTGAAAAAAGGGTATACATTTTGCTAGGAAATCCACATGATTATGGTCAAATTTGCGAGGGTATAAAAAAGACTAAATTGCTTTAGAAAGGATGTTCTTCTTGCCCCAACACTATGTGTTTGAGTCCGATTTGAGTGAGGTGTGGGAGGTGGGGAGGTACTAAACCCAATATGTAAAAGTAAAGCCCGACGTCCATGATCACGTCCATGACATAATTGAAATATTGCTGTACTGGTACTTGTTTAGGGGGTCAATTCAGGGAATACTTGTCAAGGGTACCATTTTGTTTCCAATATTTATCGAAGGGTAGGGTTTCACATGCCAATACTTGTTAAAGGGGTGCATTTTCAGAATATGGAAAATACTTTTTTAGGGTGCTGGTCGCGCCTGGTATCCTCTCACCAATGGAAGTGCTTTCCCCCCCCCTCCCGGAAGAATATTTACGCCATCTACGTTCACATTTCGTTTGGTGCTTAAGTTTTTGCAGAGAATTATAAATTCTTTGGTACAAAGATTCTACTTGTCTTTTGTATTGTATGGAGATCAAAGATTGGTAAAGACCATCTTTTATGAATGGGATAAGAGTTTCTCAAGGGAAAAATTAATTAACCTTGGTAACAGAAATGATTGTGTAAGTAGAGGAAAACCAGGATAGAATAAGACTCTGTAAATCTCTGTATGGACAAATCTTCCCCTCCCATTTGATCATTTGCTTAATTATTTGTATTTTGTGTTTTTCTCAGGGCTATATTGACTTTTCTAAAAAAGTTATGATACGTTGCAGTGCAATTTTATCACGTTACAGATTTATCACAAAGAATGTCGGGGGGGGGGGGGGGCTAGATAGGGTTAATGCCTGAAACATTTGTCATATATACAGTTCGACAGTATACAAATATTATTTATCTTTGAGGGCATTGGTAAGAATTACACACACAAGGCACTTTGGCAACAGATCTAAAACTTTTAGCTAAACAAATAACTGACTAGGAACAAGATATATTTCAGCAAATCATTTGATTATGTTACCCTACACAGTTAACTTGTATACCAACCATGCTCAGACATTAAAGGAGAATGAAACTCTTGGAGCAAGTTAGCTTTTGTGAAAGCAGAAAAATCAAAGAATAAGATCAACAAAAGTTTGAGTAAAATAGGACAAGCAATAGAAGAGTTATGAGCATTTGAATGTCGAGATCACTAAAGCTATGGAGATCCTCCCATTGGCAATGCGACCAAGATCTATGATGTCACAGATGAACAACTCTCCCCTTTTGGACACTGAAAATATACCCCAAAACATCTCTTTTTGCTCATTCTAATCATATGACAAACGATTCATCAATGATATAATGTTGTGAAACCTCTGTACTTGTCCTCTCATAAAGAGAACACCTCACCTTGTGACAGACTCTATAAAAGTGAGAATATAAGTGAAATAAGTACTAAAGTAATGAGGGAGTTGTACGTGTGTGACATCACAGATCTTGGTCGCATTGCCAATGGGAGGAACTACATGGCATTAGTGATCTCAATATTCAAATGCTCATAACTTTCTTATTATTCATTCAATCTTCCTCAAACTTTCAACAATATGTTTCTTCAATTTTTCTCTTTGATATGGATTCAGCTGGTTTCAAGGGTTTCATTCTCCTTTAATAATGAATACCATTTTTTTGCATTAATTTTTCATCTCATGGGCCTTGTACAATAATACAGGAACCACCTAGTTCCAGAAGGCAATGTAAAGTTATTGATGCATTTGAAGTCTCATTCTTTCATCTCATGGGCCTTGTACAATAATACAGGAACCACCTAGTTCTAGAAGTCAATATAAAGTTATTGATGCATTTGAAGTCTCATTCTTTCATCTCATTTGCATAACAGAATGAATTAAAAAAAAACTTGCCATCAAACTATTATAGATGTTTTATTATGGAAACAAATTTTTGAGTATATCATGTCTTCCAGCAATGGTAAGAATCTATAAGTTTCGAATTTTTATTCATATATTCTGTCAGTTATGTAGATTGGCAGTGAGGAGTATTTTTGTTACACAAGTCAGTATATTTATATTTATGTCTTTTTAATGTTCTATCATTTTGATCATTTAAAATTCTGTATATTTGCATTGTACATGTAGTCTTTGTGACTTACTATGTACTGTGGTAGTTATTGGGGAACTTGGTTTATCAAACGGTTTATGAAATAAATAAAAATAGTACTGATATGAATGAAAATAATTTAAGTAACTCTCAAATCCAGTTTCAGGACTTGGTTAAATGTTGCAAAATGTATTGAAATACAGTGCGTATAAAAAAAACTGGACAGTTTTGAAAAGTCTATAAAAAATTGGTTCAAATTATTGTATCTATATTTTGATGTTAATAGATGCTCTGAGATGTTATCTTTGAAATGCCATTTAAAAAAATAAATTTTGTTCATGCTTGAGCGAACATGGGACGTTTTTGTCGGGGGTTCAAAAAGAGGCTTGCGCCAAAATGGCAGAAATGAGAAATTTGATGATTAGACTTTTGGCTAATCAGCAGACTTCCTCTTAATCTTTTCATTGTCTTTGCCATAATTTTCAAATTATGCTGTCAAATTTCGTTTACAAATTTATTTATTTACCTGAATTATTTTGTTTTTCATTTAAACTTCTTTTACCTTTGAATTTTCCTTCATAAGTAAGAAAAGAAGACTTTTTGTCAACCCAAGTAAGAAGATTTGCATTATTAATTGGAAGAATTTGTAATTATTCAAATCCTGTTATTATGTGAAACAAATTTTATTCTGGTACCTATAAAAGACATGAATCCTATTTTCAAGGGGTTATTGAATTCTTCACCAAGTTTATGTGCCTGACAGGACAAACAGGAAAGGATTCATGTCTTTCAACGGCAATGATGTATTGAGTCAATTTTGAAGGAGCAAGATATGGCAGATCAGATAAAATGTATTAAAAAGTTGTGAAGCCATCAAGCAAAAATATCCACTTTTTTATTAAAATTTTGTGATTTTGACATAATATTCAGAAAATGATATTATATTTCACTTTCTTTGTTTTCTGTTATTTTCCTTTACACTTTTTTTTCTTGGTCATTATTTTTTTTTGGGGGGGTAGCACCCCAAGCCCCCACCCATCAGTATGCCACTATTCAAAGGAACCATAACCTTTGTACATTGTAGCACACAAAGGATTTGAAGAAAAAAACATGCTTTCCCATACTTTGGTTTAAAAAAAATTGTTCATGCCTAAAAAAGGAATATTAAAAGCTAAAAGAGAACATATTAAAAAGGAACTACAAAACAATTAAAGCAAAGAAGTAGATTTGGAAATGAATTTTTACCGCATAATTCGAAAATTATGGCAAAGATAATGAAAAGGTTAAGAGGAAGTCTGCTGATTAGCAAGAAGTCCAACCATCATATTTATTATTTTATGCTATTTTGGCGCAAGCCTCCTTTTAACCCCAGACAAAAACATTCCATGTTCGCTCAAGCATGAACAAAACTAAATTATTTTAATGGCATTTGAAGGATAATACTTCAGAGCACCTATTGACACCAAAATATAGAGATCATAATTTGAAACAACAATTTTATAGACTTTTTAAATCTGTCCCTTTTTTTTATAGGCACTGTATAGATCAACCATTTTCATCCTTTCTAACATTGATAGTTTATATACCATGTTTATCCCTTTATTTTGAGATGAAATATTGTAATATCCATCCAAATGAATGTTCATTAAGTCCCAAATTGTTTTCCATAATGCAAAAGAAAGAGAATGTAAAGTAAAATGTTTATTCTTAGTGGATAACTCAATAACAATGCACTTTGCAGCATTCCAATTACACTTTCATTTTCAACTGGGGGATATTGTTTTATTTTACATGAGTGAACTTCACAACATGAAAAATTATTGTTTCAGTAGATTTTTGTTGAGAGTATTTTCTGACAATGGGCTGTATATTTTTTCAAACATTCAATTTGTATCATTTATTGATAATCGTCAATGCATTAATGAGATGAAATACATGGAGACTATGCAAGATTTACAAAGCAAGACTAAATGTTACTTCAAGTAGGCAATGCTGATAATTTAATGTCTATGTTAGAATGTTTCTATCATTACCGGCTTTGGAAATTGGGCTTTTGCTGAAATGATTGTTGGATTGAGTTTATTCGAATTTCACAAAGTTCACCCTATTTTTCAACATCCAAGGCTTGTGTTAAAATGTGATAGATAGGATTAGATAAAAAGGCTTTTCTGATTCAAACTGGATCTCTTGACCGATTGTGAGCATTGCTATCCTGCGCAATATGGCCGCACAACCAAGTGTGAAAGTCCCTCCAGTGTGGGATCGTATCTTCTTTGCTAATGTACAAAGATTAACCACAGAGAAGGGGGGGGGGGGGTGGGTATATGTGAGAGGAGAGGGCTAGTAGAAATTATATTTTTCTAAATATCTGTTTTTTAGATATGTCCACACATACTGCACCCAATAATTAGGTTTAAAGAGCTTTTTTCGAATGTATATACATGTAATAATTTGTCACTCTTGTGTTGATATTTTCATCTCGGTGGGATGTTTCTGTCAGTGAAGCATGCACTAGACAGCTGAAGGAAGGTCTTGCCTGTACTTTCTTGTGGCGCTTGTGATGAATAACAAAGTAAGGGTGAACACGTTGATGTAGCAGAATTTTCAAAGCATTTCCCCTGCATGTTGATCCAGAAGAATGGGCAGCTTTCTATCCCATTTATCTCGCGTTTCATTGCTCTTCAGTCCATTGCTCAAAGGGTCTGTAGTGATGAATGTCAAAGTTTAATATCATAAGATCAGATTCGTTATAGATCTACAATATTAAAAACATAAAAAAGCCTGTGGGAGGACACAAACAAATACATTATGTATAGGTATTTAATTTATGTATACCTCATACTAATTAAGATTCATCACTGAATGGTCAAAACTATATCATGTGACGCGGTGCGATCCTGTCTATCATCGTCTCAGGGGTTTGACTTGCTTTCAATTTCTTCTGTCAAACCTTGTGATAGAACGCCTAACAAGGGCTGCAGAACGGTTTTGAATTGGGGGGGGGGGTGTCAATGCAAAAGATCAGTCTGGGTTGTCATTTTTGTCTCACCTGCATAGCACAGCGACACTATAAGCGCTGATTTTTCGGAGGAGACGAAAGTTTGTGGATCTAGTTCATAAAAGCAATCAAGTATCAATGAACGTCCTGTGCGAGTTTCAGGTCACATGACAAAGGTCATATAAGGTCAATGAACTCTGGCTATGTTGGGAGTATTTGTTGAATCATAATTGCCATTATAGCATTGAAAGTTTGTGTAAATCTAGTTCATGAAATGTGAACATAAGGATAATCAAGTATCACTGATTGTTTTTCAAGTCTCGAGTCACATGATCAAGATCAAAGCCCCCCCCCCCCGGTCTTGCGACCCCTACCTAACCCCTGTGTGTGGGGCCGCAAGTTATGTAGTAATTTACATAAAATGACATATTTTTGCATGAATTAGATCTGATTTTAAATTGAATGCTCTGTGACGAAATTTGAAGGCATTGTTCTGTACAAACGTTTTTATCCCTTTATCTGCAGTTTTATGTATTCTTAATACCATAATAGGAATACTGATTTATGCATAAATTAGCATATTTTCAGTATTATGTCCTGTGGAAAATTAAGTCAGTTTGGAGAGATTTTGATATGTATTTCACTTGGACCCGTTTTATAAAACAAACAATGCACAGATTTAAATTCATGATGTTTCATGGCAATGTGAATACTAATACGCAAAAACATCTGGGGCAAGAGCCTTTGAGCATACAATACACATCCATATACATTAGCCACTACGCATTGTTTGTATAGCTGTATATATTTAGGTAAATGGTACTTACTTAAGTTGTCTGCAAAATGATTCATCCCCCATATCAAACATGCACTTCTGGTACGCTGTATAAGAAAACATGAAAAAAAGGATTGGCCTACCAAGAGCATTATTTGTATGTGCATGTGGGGTGTTGGGGATATACCGTGATCTAATAAGGTGAATGCCCCCCCCCCCTCCTTTGTCTTTCTTTCGCATGCCACCTAATTAATAAGAATGGATAAACGTATAATTCTTTTACAAAAATCTGTCAATATTTATACTATAGAATCATTCCCTTTTCTAAAACGTTTAGAGGGAGCGAAGCAAACAATCCTATAAATCATTCAACAGTTAAAGTTAGCTATGTACCATGGTAAAAAATTACATCATGATGTTGGTAAAATGTTAAATCACTTTTGGTAATCTCTGTTTTTTTTTTTTACAGTTGGGGTTTTGAAGAAGCAAAGTATCATTAGAACTGTGCAGGTTGTGTGTATGTGGACCTTAATTGCATGGTAAAGGCTCAGAATTATAGCTGGAATCTAATTTTTTTAATACTGTATATAATTATCAAAATCTTGAATGATATATATATCTATATACTGTTTAAGTAAAAAAAATGAACTTTACACCTCACAAATCCCCATTAAAGGAAAAAATATGTCATGAGCACTTATTTATTATATACAGTTGAGGCCACTAGAAGTTTACATACACCCAGGAAATTCAAAGAAAATTTGACACTTGCCAAATATCATAAAATTTACTGTATCTTATAAAATAATTTGCTTATGACAAATTTGATATCAAATAAATGAGTATATCATGCCCCTTCATCACATTGCTTTGTCATCAGGAGCAAAAAAATATTAAGTTGTAATTTTTACCCCAAAAAATCTTCATATTTTAGACAAATTAAAAATAAGAACTTGACAAAAACATTTCTTATATTTGTGCTAGTTACTACTCGACACAAACATTTCAGATTACATTTTTTTTTGTTCAGTGGTTACATATCTTGATAGAAAATGTAATATAAATCATAGATTTGACATTTATATATTTCTATGGAACAATGTTTGAAAATATAATAAACAATAGAATACATTTGGCACGAATATTCCTTTGTTTCTTCAAAGAAAATTCCACCTGAAATATACTTTAATCCCAACGGCATCCCAATCATGTGAAAGAGCTTAATACGCTCTTTTATTTTGATACCAAATTCGTCATCGTAGTATTTATATTTCTTAATTTACAGTAGATTTTACGATGTTTGGCAAGCGAACAGATTCCACTGAATTCCACTGGTAAATGAAACTTGGCTTTAACTGTATACGAAGATTTTTGGGGAAAAATTACACCTAAATATTTTATCAGCTCCTGATGACAAAGCAATGCGATGAAAGGCATAACATACTCATTTGTTTGATATCAAATTCGTCATGATAACACAAATATTTTATAAGATACAGTAAATTTATGATGTTTGGCAAGTGTCAACTTCTGGCCTCAGCTGTATTATCTTAAACAGAAAATCTTAACAGAATTGGGGTTTTATAAAGACTCGGGATACAATATTCCCTATCCTACTATAAATTATCATTCTCATAAATTAGTAATATATAATTGGTGTTCTCTTTTCACTTTTAACCTTATGAAAACATGAACATAAAAATACTTATATAAAATACGCACAAGAAGAATATGATGAAGAAAAAGGAGGAGGAGAAGAACGATATGAAGAAGAAGAAATTTTGCACAATTTTTCTTTGCAATAACTGCATCAAAAACCCTTATTAAGAGAAATGATAACAATAAATAAATACATGCTGAATACCTACCACTAGGTTCTGGAAATCCCCCAAAGTCCTCTTCGCTCAGAGATATATCTTCGCTGGAAACATTAGTTGCAATCAAAAGAGCAACCAGAAGAACACCGACAATTGCGACTTTTAATGCCATATTGTTTTCTGCGAAACTAAGATAGATGCAAAAATATTTATTAGAAAACATCATATATGTACAATAAGGATAGTTATGATCAGAGTTCTAAAGGTTAACTGGAAAAAAATGTCAAGAAAGTGGTATTATTTGACAAATACAAATGAATCTTGCACGTGAATGCTATTTTAAAATAAAAAATAATGACTTTGTTTTGTTCAATGAACTTTCCTTAATATTTCAATGTAATGTTTATGATCATGTCTGCGAATGTATTGAAAGGATATACCTTGGCTTGTCAATCAATAGGAAAGTCACTCACCTCGTCAGGTGCTGTCAGCTATGTCGAAGAAAATGATCTGTAGTTATCTTCTCATCCCCTGATATCAATACTGGAAGGCTGTCGAAATTACAGACTTTATCCAGTTTTAGGACCACCCGTATACTTTCACTCATTATTCCTTTAACCACACTCATTTGATTGTCGTAAGAAAATGCATACCTTCATGATTGTATTTTGCCAATTACATAGAAAACTCGTTACCACAACAAGCTTTTACTGGTGAAACATATGTCCTTTTAGTTTCAACACAAGTAAAAACAGCTTTAAGAATATCTTTATCTGTTGCTCAGAAAGTCTCACTCTTAGAAAACTCCATTGATTTGCTGCAAGATTTTTTATCATTTGTTATTTGGTATAAGTGCAATTATATACCTCGTTCATGCATTCTCTCGGCTACAATGACTATTCAGGTTTATTCAGCCCCCATTCACTGTGACGCCGACCCAGTTTGTATGCATTTCACATACATCTGCTTTTAAAATGTATATATCTGCTACATCTGGTTTAAAAGTATATAATACTCCACTATATGCGTAGCATATGTCACGACAGGGGGGGGGGGCAGGGGCGGATCCAGCCTCCGCCAATAGGAGGGGGGGGCGAAATTTTTTCCACCCATATTTTCCCCGATCGACCGCTCAAGTTGATTTTTGTTTGTTTCTTTAAAGGGGATGTCCAGGTGGCGTAATGAGTCAAAAATTTTGAGGGGGCTCGAAATGGCGTATCGCGTAAAATTGATTTGAAGGTACTAGCGAGCGAAGCGAGCGAGCAAAAATTTTGACATTTTTATTACAAAAATCCAAGTTCGTGATAGATTTTAACATAATATTTGGAAAATTATATTATATTTCACCCTTTTCTCTTTTTTTTTGTGATTTATTTTTAGGGGGGGGGGGGCAAAACGCCCATGTCCTATTAGTAATATCTTAGCTTTATTTTTATAACATAAATGTATAATAATTTCATAAGCCCTATTAAATTAAATAGTGTGAGTGCGAAGTGCGAGCTAAACAATTTTGAAATTTCATGTATTTTGTCCTGAAAATTCAGTTAAACATTCTGGGCAATGTTTGTAAACCTGAAGAAGATGCGTATGTAACTAGATAATTAATGCGAGCGCGAAGCGCGAGCAGAAATTTTTATAATGCGTTCTGGCCTTGTCAAAAATGGACCTGTTAAGAACGATTTGCAGTTAGCCATTAAGACGATACATATTTCTATGATTAAATAATGCGAGCGCGAGCTGAAATTTTTTTGACGTTCCGGTCTAAAAAAATTAACGTTCTATGCACTTTTTTTATATCATGAACGGTATAAGTATATAACCAAACAATTGATGCGAGCGCAAAGCGCGAGCGGAAAAAGATGAAAAGAAACGGGACACTTCATGTTTTGTAAATCGTGAAAAAAATTGGGTATAACTTGGTATCTTCCTACATTAATAATGCGAGCGCAAAGGGTGAGCAGAAAAAAAATTGATATTTTGATCTGAAACTGGCTATATAGGCTCATAATGATTGAAATAGAGAAAAAGCTGCGTATCTGAATAAACATACGTGCGCGTGTTTCAGATTTCGATCTAGTATCTGGGCATTCTAAATCTTTTTTTTTTCATCATAAAAATCAATAAAGCAAGCGCAAAGCTCGAGCTTAAAATATCTAATATTCCAATCTGAAAAAAGGGTCAATTTAAGCTCTGTATTTTAAGCACTTTGTAGGAAAATTATGAGGTGGATATAAATCACAGTTAAAAAAAGATCTGATATGTTTCATTATTCTTACTTTGAGTTTTGACATAGGACAGGGACATTCTAAGAACATTATGTCATATGAAAATGATGACTATCTTCATATTTCTCTTCCTAAGCGGGAGATGAAACTTGTCGAGATTCCATTCTGAAAAAGGGGCAATTTTCTTTATTAAATTAATATCTTATTTATTAATTTAATGAGCCTAATGAGAGCGCGAAATCTGTTAATTTATTATGGCCTGAAAGCACTTTTGTAATTATAAAATAAGATGCATGAGTTAATACATTTTCAACAATCAATGCGAGCGCAAATCGCGAGCCGAAATTTTTGATAAACTGTCATGAAATGGGGATTTTCAGTCGTTTGTTATAGAATCAATATTGAGATATACATATCAAATCACCAATCAAAATGCGAGCTTGCAGCGCTAGCTATTACGTTTTGACAATTTGACCCGAATAGGGATATTTGAAAACTTTATGGAATACAGGAAAATAATGGGTACCTGACAAACCAAATGTTAATATTCAGAAGATAAAACATAAATTCTTACAGAGCTTTTTTAAAAATCAATCTGTAAATGAAACAAAATAATGAAAGTTCGAATATCCGAGCTTAAATGTTTTGTATATTGACAACAAAATTTGATATTTAAGCTCCATATTGAGCAAGATATATAAATCACCTAAAAGGCAATGCGAGCGCGAAGCGCGAGCGAAAATTTTATACTGTATACAGTTGCATGAAAGATTTTTAATTTTTTTTTTCCAAGTCCTCCCCTCATCTTATTTCATTAACTCGCCTTCCTCCTCTTATGTTTCCCCCTTCTTTTTTTCTCCTCTCTTTTCCCTTCTTTTTCTTTTTTTCTTTCTTTCCCCCTTTTTTCTTTTTTTCTTTTTTTTCTTTCTTTCCCCCTTTTTTCTTTTTTTGCTCCGCCAATAGGGGGGGGGGCGGGCCCATCGCCCCCCCTGGATCCGCCTTTGGAGAGGAAATGCATACTAAATATGGCTTTATCTATTTCGTCGAATTTTCGAGCAGGATCGGGTGCATGTAATTTAGTCAGTTAGTGTAAGTCTGGACTAGTCGAACTATTCGGCAAAATCGCTAAAACCGCCCCCTTCTGGTATCAGCTCTTCTCGCTAGCAAAGCGGGAAGAGGTCTTGGCTGCAATTACAACGAGGTTAATTCGGGTCCCAAGCAACGTAAGCAACGGTTCTTTTGTTATTTTTGGTAGGGGTACGTCCTCTTTCCCCAATTTGCACCTTTCAGAGAGGTACAAAGTTGCACCTTTCCAAATGGTACAAAGTTGCAACTTAGAGGTGCACCCAGTGTGACATCTGGGGCCCGTTGGAGAAAGAGTTGCAATCATGCGCAACTTGATTTTCAACCAATCAACAGCGCGCATTTGGGACTTTCGATTGATTTTTTTGACTTGCGTTTAACAGTTTAAACGCAACTCTTTCTTCAACGGACCCCTATATATAAAGGTGCAAAGTTGCAATATTTTTCTTAGTGTGTGTAGGGTGTACATGGTGTACGAGTAAAGAAAGCAAGTTCAAATTTGCGGTACTTCGCGATGAAAGGACTTGCTTTTGGAATTAGTTAAAGTAATTTGTTATTGATTTGTTTGTTCATTCGTTAATAGTGAAACAGGAATGGAAATGGTGTTAATTGAGGAAAGGGAAAATGAGAATATCCTGCAAATGGAGTGTATAATAAAGCAAAGCGAGAGCGAGTGATGAAATAGGGATGAGATAGATGGGATAACAATAAATATCCTGGAGGTGAATATAATGTATAATGAAGTGATTATGCCCCATTCTCAATAAAGATTTTTTTAATGAAAGAAATAGAGAAAGTGGGAGATAAAAGAAGAGAGAGAGAAGGGGGAGGGAGGGAGATAAAAGAAGAGAGAGAGAGAGAAAGCGGGGATATAAAAGGAAAGGGGGGAAGGTGGCTGGTTCGATTTCCCCTTTTTTGTAAATTAAGATGCGCCAATAATATTACAGTGTATATACCTTGTATACCGCACACATTTAGGTTTGGATATAATTATCACCTTTTATGTCAATATTTCCTCTTTCGGAAGTTTATTTGCTGTGCAAAACGCAATGAACAAGAAATTTTACCACTTTCTTCTGAAATTGAAATAATGATTGGATATAGATAAGATTCATTGTTCTTTATACCGGTATTTGAATGCAAAGTTCATTTTCTCTAAAAACCTGTTATTGGAAATTTCGTCTCAACGGAGAAAATTGCGGGTATAGCTCATTCCGCACATTACAGTCATCATAAAAACATTCATAACTTTGATTTGATTTGGTATTATTCTACATTCATCACGGCTTCAAACAGCTTTGCGAATTAAGAGCCTCCAGGTTCGCGCACCAATGCCGACCTTCTTTTTAGTTGAAAACTTGTTACATGTCAGATAGTCATGGGGGAAATGTCTACCGTTTGATTTTTCGAAATTAATGACGTTTTAACGTCGAAGATAACGAAATTGTTGACAAAATGAAGACCTCGTCCTCAAAATCCTTAGACGGACTTGATCCTGTACTATATATCACTACCCCGTCCCTTTCTCTCTCACTTTCTTTCTCTTATTCCGATCATTACCTCCAACTATCACCCCCCCCCCCCCAACACACACTATACCCCCTCCCCCTCTCCATCTTCCTCTAAGCATCGTTTCAATCAATTCTAGTCATCTCATTATAACACCTCCATCCCCTCAGTGGCGGCATCAGGATTTTTATTCTAGGGGGGCAAAGGGGGAGGGGTATTGGTGGACCCGAAGCTTTTTGCCCGTGCACAAAATAGACCACGAAGCGCGAGCTAAAACTATTGATATAGGTCCCACTGACTCAAAAAGGGGCCTGTTTGCAATGACTCGTGAAGATGATATCTCACCAAATAAATAATGCAGGCTAAAAATTTATAATATCCTGAGAGTGTAACTTGATGTTCTAACCACTTTTTGTAACCACGAACAGGATGGGTATTTAACTAAACAATTAATGCAAGCGCGTAGCGCGAGCTAAAAATTGTTGATATTAAGCACTTTTTTGTAATTATGAATATGTATCTCGCTTTAAAAACAAATAGTGAGAACTCGAATTATGAGAAGAATAACTTGTGCATATCGACTTGAACGCTGGATCTTTAAGCCCCATGTTATCCTATGAAACAGATCATTTATTTATCCCTATCAAGAGATTCATGTTGCTGACTAAATATGGTTGGGAGCTACCAGTGACTGGATGGGAAATTTAAAAAAATATAAAGATCGAAAACTGCTGGTTTGGAACACTTTACAGCTTGTTTAGATACATTTTTTTAAACAGTTTTCAAAATTGGGGGGGGGGGGCTGCAAGTGTGGGGCAACGATCCTGACTTGGGGGCAAATGCCTTCCTTGTATCCCCTCCCCACTCTTGATGCCGCCACTGCAACCCCTCAAATACTCACACCCACACACCCACTCTCTCTCTTAATATCTTCTCTTCTAGAAAACTAATTTAAAACAAGAAAGTCTCTTAGGTATTAAGATTCCGCTCGCCAGGTGATTTTTAAACTAATTTTCTTTCATACTTTCGCGGAGTTTTCATATCATAAATTGATGAAAAAAGAATAAAAAGGAGATGTTTTGTATGCACCATTTATTAATTAGAATCAAGACCAGATCAGGTTATGATAGATGCTCTGCATTTTTAACACACATAGCCCAATAAAAATCCAAGGGTAAACATTAGTACAATGTAAAGCGCTTAGAAGCATAATGTATTAAGCGCTATATAATTGTAAATTTAACTATTTATTAAAAGAATATAAACTAATCAGGAGGGAAAGGCGTACTAGAATGGTAGAGTCTTATACATAACAATGGGAAAGATACATGAAGATGCGAAAAACGATTATGAGCTCTGCATTTGTGTGTCAGCATGGTCAGGTTAATTCTAGGCTTAGCATGCTTAGTGGAAGTCAGACAATGCAAGATGAAGGATTGTTTAAAATGGTAGATATCATATTAAGATCACTCAGTAATATGAGATAATCTGTTAGTTCGTTTAGAATTTACACTGTTTACAATCTCATTTTAATTTGTTTTCTTGCTTTTAGCGGCCAATGGTTGAAATCAATTGAGTTTCTTGTTCAGAGTGGGGTAGGACTTGTCTATGTCTTTTTTTTTTCTCGAAAAGAAAGCACGAGACCCACCCTTCCTCCCCGACTACTGAAATATAAACAAGGTCCACATAATGGAATGAATTACATGGTCATCCGACGTGTGCACATCAATACTTTATATCACAAAGATCATATAAGGCAATTTATTGACATAAATTATACGTCTTTAAATCAGTGAATAATAAGAACTGAATACGTTGAAAGGAGTTGAAAGGAGTGTAGCTGAGATTTTGATGCACACAAGAGTGGGTTGTAGTTTTTCATCCTGCTTTTCTGCTACTCACTTTGCGAGACCCAGTTTTGATAGAGTTGTCTGTAATGATTAATACAACCATGAACAATAAATTTACAATATTTATGATCCATAAATAAAATTCAAATCACAGAAAACATGCCTCCTCCTGATAATGCTCAAACGCAAAAATTTAAACTAGTGAATTCTCTGGAGAGGAGTTTATACAAGTCCCAGAAAATAAAACGAATCGAAAAAATAAATTGTGTGTTTTTTATGACTTAATCTTTCTATGATTGACAAAATTACATATCACTATAAAGCTTATCTGCTCTATAACTTAATGTAAGTGATCATGATACATATTTCACGCATGAGTGAGCAAACAATTAATGACAACGAAAAATACCATAAGAAGACATTTTCATTTTTTGCTATCGGATTTTGAAGTTTATCGAACTGCTCGACGGTTGGGTAAAATCACACAATAGATAGATAAAGGGATCTGCGTGTACCTTTGAACCAATTATCATGAGGCATGACTGGGGCGGGGGGGGGGGGTGGAGGGGGCTAGATGTTTCAGTCCCTAACTTTTCCAAAACCGTGTACAAAAATGTGAAAATAAGTATCTGATTGGGGATTTCTTTTAGCATGGACTGGTCAGCCCCAATCTAGTGATGAATCCATCCGATATGATATGTCATAATAGAAAAGGTATGAATGATACTTACAAAATCCGTTTGCAATAATATTCGTCTTTCACATCCTGTACGCACTTCTTTAACTCTATAGATTGAAGAAAAGGAAACTGAAAATCTGTATCTTTGAGGTAACATTTTTTCCCCATTTTGTGCAGATTGTGTAACAAGAAAAATCGTTATTGTTAACAATAATATGAAATGAATATTCCAAAAATCTGAAAAAACAGGAAACTTAATATAAAAAGAGTAAATGAAGACGTATTCTAAGTAATAACGAAAGTTGGATCGAAAGGTTTTCTGACGAGTGCTGAAAGAAGGCTCATATCTCTGACCATATCGCATAAGAAAAGCCAGTTGTATAAGATGCTTGTTAACAATTGTAAAAGTACATACAATATGATTTTTACATTATACACTGCAGAAACTCCGGTGTTGATTTAACACCATGCAGCCCGGAATCTATATATGACCACACCAGAGAAGTATTGAAACAACACCACTTTGGAATCAAACCGATGCTGTTTTAATACTAATTGGTGTTGTATAAACACCTATCTGGTGTCAGACCAAAACGAAACTGGTGTTGCTTAACACTTCTCTGGTGTGGACAGCTACTGGATTCCGGGCTAGTGTTAAATCAACATCAAAGTTTTTGCAGTGTACTTGTTAAGAGTGTCATAAACATTTTTGTGGGACACGATGTAGCATCTTATAACATAATACTGTATACACAATGAGAAATGAGATACCCACCAGAAGCATTGATTTCCTCACTAATTTGTGTATCTTCGCAGGAAACACTAGTTGCAATCGCAAGGGCAACCAGGAGAACACCTAGAATTGCGAGTTTTAACGCCATGTTTATTTTCTCTGATAACAAGATATAAGCAAAGGTATTTTATTAAATAACCATCAAGTAATTAATGATAGTAATGATCGAAGGGGATTTAGTTCAAACCTGTTGTATACAATAAGGCTTATCAGTGTCAATAAGGTTCCAGAATGTGTGATGAACGGTCAAACAGATGACAAATAGAACTGGACCCTACACACACTCATGAGGTACAACTTTTGATGAATTCAGTGATTTACCGATTGCATTAATATTTTCTTCGTAATCTCAAATGCACTACACTATTAACAAAACAAATGTATTGATCATTGCATTTCATCCTTCGAACAATGTACGACAATGGTTTAATCTGCTAACAGACGGTTGTGTCAAAATCAAAGTTTTGAAAAATAGCCATCTCATATTCATAAATCATCCTTCGCATTTGATTCTCAGACTTTTTCCTACAATCTGTGGCTTTGGGAAGTCCAGGTTATAAGATACAAAAAATCAATAAACACGAAGCCGATCATGAGTGATAAGTGATAAAATCACCATAATTTTCGTTAATTTTATTTCATTTAGAAAGAAGGGGTATGATGCAATTATTGCCTTAAATACTTCGGCTACTACACTAGACTATAAATCGGACGCATCCGAGAATGAATCAAAATTTGTAAGCCAGGCTTCGCGATCTGACATAAGTGTTAGTAAATCTTGTAACAAATTATTAGTATCCCTACATAACATATAATCAACAAAAATTTAAAGGACCCTATCCTCTCGTTTTATGACGGAGGCGCAACAAAATACTATGAACTTAATCACTATGTACATTATTTTATTAGGAGTATAAAATTACCCCAGCTAGCATGTTAACTGATATAATCGAGTTTTGAATCACCATTATTTAGAATAGCATTAGACTTCAAAGGGCAAATACAAAAAAAAATAGTTTAAATATAATGCAACTAATCTAATAGTGATCTAACGTATTGAAAACCAAAAGAAGTTTTACAGCTTCAACAATAGTCCGGCAGCAATGCCTAGCGGGTAAATAAACTGGATATACACATTTTTAAGATCGCATATTATTTCATAAACTCCGAATAGGCCTAGATTACAAGAGATAATGTAGTAAAGTAAAGTTGTGGTATTTTATGAAAGTTAACAGAGAAAAGCCAAATACTTTTGTCAAAGCAGATGACCTTGTCAAATAGGAAAATCCCTTACCTCTAATGTCAGGTGTTGTCAGGTCGAAGAAATGATCTGCAGTGATCTTCCCATCCGCTGATATCAATGCTAGAAGAGTGTCGAAATCACAGAATTTATCCAGTTTTAGGACCACCCGTATACTTTTCTTCGTTGTAATTCCTTTGACCACACTCATTTGATTCTTAGTCGTAAGAAATAAACATTGCTGCTATATTCATGTTTATTGTGATTTGATTTTGAAGCAATAAAATCTTTAATAAAAAAAAAACAGTTGAACATATTCTGCCAATATCGGTGAAAATGTATTACCATAGTACTTTTGTTTTTAACCACTGAAACATATGTTCTTTAAGTTTAAGACAAGTGAAATTAACTTTCAGAATATTTCAATATATCTCTTAGAAGTCTCAGACAGCTTTACTGATTTTCAGAAAGATTTTATTTGTCTATTGATAAGTGGAAAGTTATTGTGTAGCTCTTTCATTCTCTCAGACACAAGTTCGGAATTGAATGGATGTCAGCAAGTATTGTAGTTATGGCTCACTACGTCAGAATCAAAATAAATTTTGAAGGCAAATTCAAAGCTTGGTCTATCACGCAATAGTCCTAATTACCTAATTTCTTGATTACATTGTGAGTTCTATTTCTGTAGAGAAAATATTAAAGCTGGCAAGTAAATGTGACGGAATTAATGTACTCGCTGTTTTACGACAAATGGAGATAATTAATGTTTTTCCTTTTTGCCTCAACTTACATAATTCCAGGGCGTGCTGTTTATGATATCACACGCACCCCCCCACAAAAATATTGGGGGTGCATGCACCCCCAGCCCCCCTTCCCCTCTTCCAGCCCATCCAGTGGCGTAGCTACGGGGGGCCTGGGGGGCACGAGCCCCCCCCCTGAGAATTGGTGTGCCCCCCCCCCCCCGGTGCCCCCGCTGAAAAAAATTGGCAGAGCAAAAATAAAAAGTGAGAAAGAAGAAAAGAAAAAGAAGTGGAAAGACAGAAAAAAGAAGAAGATGAAAATAAGAGGAGGAAGACGAGTGAATAAAATAATGTGAGGGGAAGACTTGCAAAAAAAAAACACAAAATCTTTCATGTTACTATATACAATTTTCGCTCGCGCTTCGCACTCGGATTGCCTGTTCGATGAGATTCATATCTTGCTCAATTTGTATAGAGTGTCCCGTTTTTAGGTCTAAAATCTCAATTTTCTTCCGCTCGCACTTCGCGCTCGCATAAATTGTTTAGTTACATACCTATCCCATTTCACATTACAAAAAGTGCTTAGAATTACCTTTTTTTTTAGGTCGGAATGTCAAAGATGTTTAGCTTCCGCTTCGCGCTCCCATAATTTTAATATGTACCTTCTTCGTGTGTAACTATAATTAAACAGTCCTTAACAGGTCCCTTTTCGATCATGCCAGAACATTTATTAAAAATTTCTGCTCGTGCTTGGCGTTTGCAGTATATTATGTAGTTATATACGCATCTTGTTCAGGATCACAAACATTGCCCAGAATTTTAAATTTTCAGGACAAAATACATGAAAGTTTAAGAAAAATTCGCTCACACGTCGCGCTTGCACTTTTTATATAGGGTTTATGAGATTATTTCATATTTTTGTTGTTTAATTTAAAAAAAAGCTAAGAAGTGACCGATCGGGGAAATATATAGGTGCAGATAACTTCGGGCCCACCCCTTATTGGCGAAAGTCGGATTGGCCAGTGTGACACGCATAGAAAAAAATGTCCCCCCCCCCTGAAAAAACAAGGACCCCCCAGTGCCCCCCAGGAAAAAAATCCTAGCTACGCCACTGAGCCCACCCCAATTATAGTAGATACATTTTTATAACATATTTGGTCTGAAATTATCAGAACATTTATCATTCAGCAGGAGACAATTGAGGGGAGGGGTGTATAATACATCAAACAAATCCTGAGGGGCAAACCACATCATTATGGAGATATGCTTCCTCCAGAAATTAAGAGCTAATAGTGGAAAGGTAGCCTATATCACAAGATATGCGTTATAATGTATATTATTCCAATTTCTTTTTTGTGTGTGTAAAATGAATCATGATCCATGGAATATACACTCACGTACATCAAAGGGGATCAAGATAATCCCCTGGTCTCATTTCAGTTCTTTATCCCCTCTCAGTAATTCTGAACTGAATCATTTTCAATCCTTTGATGTCTGTTTAATATGCTTTTCTGGGTCAGCCCTTCTCCTTTTCCGTCTCTACCCGACCCTTATAGATCCCCTCTACGTAATCATCATCCCCTATCATTTTCTGCGATCCCCTTTCCACTCTTTCTCAATTTCTTCTTTATATATCTTCCTTTTCTCTCAATACACCCCTAAATTCTCCCATTCTGCCGATTTGTGCACTAACTGTACAGGTTTCGACCAAGGAGAATCCAGCCTTATATTATTCATAATATGTTGTCCCTAATTATACATGGAAATTGTCAGTAAGGGCCATTGCCCCCCCCCCCGCTGCCCCAGTTGCCCCTACAAGCTCCAAATAATATAGTCTGTTTGGCCACACCTAGAAAGGAGGTCGAGGAGGGGGGGGGGGTGGGGTGAGGATGCGATGCAAATTGTCACGATTTTAATGTTTTTTATTTAGAACAAAAGGTTACGACGTGCAATGGCAGAACACTTTGTCAGATTTTCCCAATGATATACACCTCATAATTATTCTGTTCTCTGATGATGGATCGTTTTCGTTTCATAATGTTTCGAGAATGACTTGTTATTCAATAAAGGAAAAAGATGTAGTTCAAAGTCAATAATGTTTTATCAGGTCAGACAGCTGGCCTAAGCATGGAGTCACTTTTTCGAAATTCGATAATATTTCAGCCTCTTTTCAACGATTTATTGCTTTTGTTTCCCTTTTTTCATTCCTCCCCGTTTTCTTTTTTGGGGTGATCGCCCTTGCCCTCCTGTAATACAGCCTCCATTTGTTATTATAAAAAAAATTCACATACACATTTTATAAGATGCAGTACCCTAGATATTGCGATGAGACCAAAATGAAACATCAGTTTCTTTTTTAGTTTCTTTTTATTTATTTGATACTTTGCAACGTTAATGAGATTGTTACACATTTATGTTTACTCATTAATAAGTAATGAATCTTCCAATACTTGATTTTTTGCTGACCTCCTGAATATGATTTTCTTTTGTTTTACCATTTGATTTCATTTTGCATTCTTCTGTCTTTTTATGCAATATTTGATTGAATGCGATTTATAATTTCACTTACACTTAGAACTCCTTAATTAGATCCGTCATAATGGAAATTTTTGTGTAATTTAATGTACTATGTATTGAATGATTGTTTTTTTTTTTAATTATTATGTACTCTTTGTAAAATATCTTTGTATGTTCTCATATTTTGTAAACATGTATATTTCAGCCACTGGCTGCCAAGCATGTATATATTACCAATAAACCATTACTATACTATACTATACTATCAGTCAGTCGGCAAGCCCTGAAAAAGTAGCTTCTTTTTATCCAAGTGATATTCATGACTAGCGAGAGGGTTTTTGCATTGTTAATGAGCTTGGTGCGGACCAAACACCTCTTCTTATTCGGCCATTGCTGCTCTAAATATTGACCAAATTTCATGTTTTTGGTATCTTTGTAAAAAAGAAGAATCATTCTTTTAGGACATGTGTTTGGATTTTTAAAAGAATGTTGTAATATAGGGGAAACTTTTGATCTAAAACATGAAACAAAATAATTGTTTTCATGCAACAAAAATTGTTGTTTTTACACATAATTTCTGTTCGAGCACAAACTACGATAAAGCTGAAGATCTAAGCTTTAATATGATATAAGTTTTATGAGAAGATGTATTTTAGATGGGTCAGCAGCCAGCTTTTCATAGGCCAAGTACATTTAGCAGCCCAAAAACAAAAATACTGCGCTCTGATTGGTCATAGAGACCACACACCCACGCAAATTCCAAAGTTCCCCACACTGGGCCTCTGCAAGGTCACACTCACCATGTGGTAATCATTTCAAATTACCTGCGCCTGTTGTTTTGAAAACATTATTCAGCCAATCAGAACTCTGGATTTTATGTTACTCAGAAAATTTCAGAAATCTCGTCTTGCATCTTGATGGAAAAAACTGGCTGCTGACCCATCTAAAAAATGCCACATATCAAGAGTGACTGGCTCAGTGACATTGTAAGAAAGTATAGAGTTTGGGCTTTCTGATGATATAAATAATGTTTGTGCCTAAAAAACAAAATGTTGCACAATTTGCAAGTGAAACAGAGGAAGAAAATTCTGTTTGATGCATCTTTTCAGGTAAAAAATTCACTTATTTATCAAAATATTTTATTCAAAAGAAATAATCAATATAGAAGAGTAACATTTACTCTTTCCCATGGTACAAAAATAATCATTACTGAAAAAAAAGTGGTTAAATTCTTTGAGAAAGAAAGTCTCACAATTCACGAGATTTTGCAGGGACATGAATTCAGCCACGAGAGGACTTGGATAAATCTTGCTCATTAAGACAGGGGCTTGCAGACTAACTGACATGGAAGATGGAAAGAATGAAATGCGTATCTTATTCAATTTCTGTGGTTTTAACTATAATTCGTCGATTGGCAAGCTACCCGTACCTGTCACGCACCAACTTTCTGAATTTCTTCTGGAGATTCTTCCATACAGTCTTACAGACTAGCATCATATTATTTCTTGTGCGTGTGTGTGTGTGATCTAGGCATATGTGTCAAATTCATTAAATTGTTCTTGAATTTGAATTTGTATATGAATTGAATATTATTTTCATTTTCCATGATGGAAATTATTTTTATATGGATTACAAAATAATGCACATAAACAAAAGAAAATATAATACAAATAAAATGTATCTATTTATAAACATCACTCTTGAAAGGATGATTTCGAAAGTAAATATTGTTTTAAAAAAAAATTAGGGCTAAATTGGTTGGGTAAAATAGTTGGAGAAAACATGTTTCGTGGGTAATAATTTAAAAAACGTTGCGAAGGTAATAACAAACATGTTTTCTCTTTACTCAATTATATTGAATAAATTCTTGAAAAGTGCAACATCAAAGTTTAGCAGAATCGTTTGAAGATTAATTCATAATTCACTTAATTTGTTGGACAGCAGTTTGTCGGAAGATGAATGCTGGTGAATCGTCCCCCTTATACTGCCTATGGGGTTAGCTACATGCACCTCTATCTGTACTGAGGGGACGCTTGCAGCTGCCCCCCCCCCCCCCCAAAAAAGGATAAAAGAATGTACCATGCAGGAGTGCATTATTACGACATTTTCACATATTGCGCGCATGTCACTTATTGTATTAGGGAATTATTACGTCAAACTGAATGCGCGCAGTGTGTCGTATACTTTGGTCGTTTATATCTGAAGTTCATCAACACAAACCATTCATTCTTAAAGTTTGGTTTCATGCTAGCAGACTTTGTATTTTGAGTTCTCTTTATTCTTATAACATAAATGTGTAATCATTTCATAAGCCCTATTAAATTAAATAGTGTGAGCGCGAAGTGCGAGCTAAACAATTTTGAAATTTCATGTATTTTGTCCTGAAAATTCAGTTAAACGTACATTCTGGGCAATGTTTGTAAACCTGAAGAAGATGCGTATGTAACTAGATAATTACTGCGAGCGCGAAGCGCGAGCAGAAATTTTTATAATGCGTTCTGGCCTTGTCGAAAATGGACCTGTTAAGGACGATTTGCAGTTAGCCATTAAGACGATACATATTTCAATGATTAAATAATGCGAGCGCGAGCTGAAAATATTTTTACGTTCCGGCCTAAAAATTAACGTTCTATGCACTTTTTTATAATCATGAACGGTATAAGTATATAACCAAACAATTGATGCGAGCGCGAAGCGCGAGCGGAAAAAGATGAGATTTCAAACCTAAAAACGCGACACTCTCTTCACGTTTTGTAAATCATGAAAAAAATTGGGTATAACTTGGTATCTTCCTACATTAATAATGCGAGCGCAAAGGGTGAGCAGAAAAATATTGATATTCTGATCTGAAACTGGATATATAGGCTTATAATGATTCAAATAGAGAACAAGCTGCGTATCTGAATAAACATGCGTGCGCGTATTTCAGATTCCGACCTAGAATCTGGGCATTCTAAATACCTTTTTTTTCATCATAAATATCAATTAAGCGAGCGCGAAGCTCGAGCTTTAAATATTTAATATTCCAATCTGAAAAAAAGGGTGAATTTAAGCTCTGTATTTCAAGCACTTTGTAGGAAAATTATGAGGTGGATATGAATCACAGTTAAAAAAAGGATCTGATATGTTTCATCATTCTTACTTTGAGTTTTGACATAGGACAGGGACATTCTAAGAACATTATGTCATCATATGAAAATGATGACTATCTTCCTATTTCTCTTCCTTAGCGGGAGATGAAACTTGTCGAGATTCCATTCTTAAAAAGAGGCAATTTTCTTTGTTAAATTAATATCTTATTTATTAATTTAATAAGCCTAATGAGAGAGCGAAATCTGTTAATCTATTATGGCCTGAAAGCACTTTTGTAATTATAAAATAAGATACATGAGTTAATCACAGGCGGCAGAAGCGGGGGGACGGCGGGGACAGGTCCCCCCTAAATTTTTTGTTGATATATAGCCTTTTTTTTTTTTGGCTTGTCAAAATTTTTTGGTCGTCCCCCCCTAAATTTTTTGGCTTCCGCCGCCAATGGAGTTAATACTTATTCAACAATCAATGCGAGCGCAAATCGCGAGCCGAAATTTTTGATAAACTGTCATGAAATGGGGATTTCAGTCGTTTGTTATAGAATCAATATTTAGATATACATATCAAATCACCAATCAAAATGCGAGCGTGCAGCGCTAGCTATTACGTTTTGACAATTTGACCTGAATAGGGATATTTGAAAACTTTGTGGAATACAGGAAAATAATGGGTACCTGACAAATCAAATGTTAATATTCAGAAGATAAAACATAAATTCTTACAGAACACTTTTTAAAAATCAATCTGGAAATGAAACAAAATAATGAACGTTCGAATATCAGAGCTTAAATGTTTTGTATATTGACAACAAAATTTGATATTTAAGCTCCATATTGAGCAAAAAAAAAACAAACCTAAAAGGCAATGCGAGCGCGAACTGTACAGTTGCATGAAAGATTTTAAAAATTATTTTCCAAGTCTTCCCCTCATCTTATTTTATTAACTCGCCTTCCTCCTCTTATGTTTCCCCCTTCTTTTTTCTCCTCTCTTTTCCCTTCTTTTTCTTTTTTTTTCTTTCCCCCTTTTTTCTTTTTTTTTTGCTCCGCAAATAGGGGGGGGGGGCGGGCCCCTCGCCCCCTGGATCCGCCTATGGAGTGGAAATGCATACTAAATATGGCTTTATCTATTCCGTCGAATTATCGAGCAGGATCGGGTGCGTGTAATTTAGTCAGTTAGTGTAAGTCTGTGTCACACCTGAATAAATTCAAATGGACATAACTTGTGTCGAATGGTGACTCTCTCAACTCACTACTGTAAAACTAAATAAATGACCATGGAAGACAATTATTATTTAGTTCAACAAATAAAATATGTTTAGTTTTATTACTCGTTTTCCGGCTTCAACTTCCAACATTTAAATTCAATCTTCTGGTTTTGGTGGACCAGAATAAACAGAAGATAAACAATAATAACAAAAATATATTCAACTCGAAGGAAGTTACACAATAGTATATATATGGTTACAAAACAATGCTTTAAGTCTCTGGAGGGTATAAATAAAATAACCCACTTTAATCAACTGTTGCTTCCTGCTAAAAATTCATGAGGAGTAACGAATGAGTAAAACGAGCGATGATAAACGACCATCATCAGATCTTGTCAGCGAGGGTGCTGTCCCTTCTTGGTGGGTGCCCTCTAATAAACCTTTACTCCTACTCTTGACTGGTCTGGTCAATGGCTGAAAATGAGCTGCCAGACTTCTTTACTTCTGAAGAACCACTGGGTGAACTCCCAGGTAGATGAAGAAGAACCCATCTACAATTAAACAATTTCCAAAACTTAAAAAGTCTACGGAATACATATAGGACAATAACCATAACATAATAGGTTATCTATATTCAAGGAAACATCATTTCCCTAGCTTAATTCAAGTATTCAAGTATAATCTAGAATGACATAATTCGGTCATTGAAAAGAAAGCATCATCATTTCTCTTAAATCTAACATTTCATACAAAGAAATTCCATGACATGAGAAACACTTTCCATAATCCATTAATGCTTAGGAAAAGCAAAGTTTCTTATATATTTTAAGAATATCATTTTAAGACCTTTCAATATTTCAACAGATGGAATTCTTGTTGACATATAATAATCTTTTAATGAAAAAATATAGTTAGCATCTTTCACATCTCACATTTTAGAGGTTTTCTTTGACCTTTTGTTATTCTCAATGAATAATAAAAATCCAAGACATAAATGAGACAAAAAAACAACTAAACTTACAGTTTGACGGGGATGACTAAATGCAGGAAATCAGGAACAGGCCTCCATGTTGGTTTAGTGAATCTTGACTCTGGAATATAGTTTTATTGCAGCGCAAGTGTTTGGCTTAAAACTCTAACTCTCCATTTCCAATCACCCAGATGGACCCAAGGACCAATAGGTCCTGCCTGTGTGAAAGCTGTGCAGATAGTGAGGTACTCCTGCTAAAACAGGCAACCCACCCAGTTCAAAAATGCTGAGTATGTTAATTACAATTAAGTGCGATGGAGCCTAACCACTGAGCCTAACTACTCACTATTCACTCCAGAGCACTATTGTGCATTACATAATACAAAGGATTAAGAATACACTTGAGGGGGAAGGTTGAATCTCTAACAGTCTGGACTAGTCGAACTATCGGCAAAATCGCTAAAATCCCCCTTCCGGTATCAGCTCTTCTCGCTAGCAAAGCGGGAAGTAGCCTCTTGTCGAGGCCCTGTCGGCTGCTTTAATTTCCGAGCGAACATGGCTTGGCAAGGGATATAGCGAATTATAGGAAATCCCTCGCTTCGCTCGGGAAGCAGCCGCCAGTGTCTCGACAAGAGGCTAAGCGGGAAGGTCTTGGCTGCTTTTGGAATTAGTTAAAGTAATTTGTTATTGATTTGTTTGTTCATCGTTAATAGTGAAACAGTGTTTATGGAATTGAGGAAAGGGAAAATGAGAATATCCTGCAAATGGAGTGTAAAATAAAGCAAAGCGAGAGCGAGTGATGAAATAGGGATGAGATAGATGGGATAACAATAAAAATATCCTGGAGGTGAATATAATGTATATAAGAATTTGATTATGCCCCATTCTCAATAAAGATTTTTTTAATGAAAGAAATAGAGAAAGCGGGAGATAAAAGAAGAGAGATAGAAGGGGAGGGAGGGAGATAAAAGAAGAGAGAGAGAGAGAGAAAAAGGGGGATATAAAAGGAAAGGGGGAAAGGTGGCTGGTTCGATTTCCCCCTTTTTTGTAAATTAAGATGCGCCAATAATATTACAATGTAAATACCATGTATACCGCACACATTTAGGTTTGGATAGAATAAGGACCTTTTATGTCAATATTTCCTCTTTCGGAAGTTTATTTTCTGTGCAAAACGCAATGAACAAGAAATTTTACCACTTTCTTCTGAAATTGAAATAATGATTGAATATAGATAAGATTCATTGTTCTTTATACCAGTATTTGAATGCAAAGTTCATTTTCTCTAAAAACCTGTTATTGGAAATTTCGTCTCAACGGAGAAAATTGCGGGTATAGCTCATTCCGCACATTACAGTCATCATAAAAACATTCATAACTTTGATTTGGCCTACGGCTTCAAACAGCTTTGCAAATTAAGAGCCTCCATGCATGCGGCCGTATGTACAGAGTCTATACAGACTAATAGGTTCGCGCACCAATGCCGACCTTCTTTTTAGTTGAAAACTTGTTACTTAATTGTCAGATAGTCATGGGGGAAATGTCTACCGTTTGATTTTTCGAAATTAATGACGTTTTAACGTCGAAGATAACGAAATTGTTGACAAAATGAAGAACTCGTCCTCAAAATCCTTATACGGACTTGATCCTGTACTATATATCGCTACCCCGTCCCTTTCTCTCTCACTTTCTTTCTCTTATTCCGATCATTACCTCCAACTATCACCCCCCCCCCCCCAACACACACTATACCCCCTCCCCCTCTCCATCTTCCTCTAAGCATCGTTTCAATCAATTCTAGTCATCTCATTATAACACCTCCATCCCCTCAGTGGCGGCATCAGGATTTTTATTCTAGGGGGGCAAAGGGGGGGAGGGGTATTAGTGGACCCGAAGCTTTTTGCCCGTGCACAAAATAGACCACGAAGCGCGAGCTAAAACTTTTGATATAGGTCCCACTGACTCAAAAAGGGGCCTGTTTGCAATGACTCGTGAAGATGATATCTCACCGAATAAATAATGCAAGCTGAAAATTCATAATATCCTGAGAGTGTAACTTGATGTTCTATTTAACTAAACAATTAATGCAAGCGCGTAGCGCGAGCTAAAAATTGTTGATATTAAGCACTTTTTTGTAATTATGAATATGTATCTCGCTTTAAAAACAAATAGTGAGAACTCGAATTATGAGAAGAATAACTTGTGCATATCGACTTGAACGCTGGATCTTTAAGCCCCATGTTATCCTATTAAACAGATCATTTATTTATCCCTATCAAGAGATTCATGTTGCTGACTAAATATTGTTGGGAGCTACCAGTGACTGGATGGGAAATTTAAAAAAATATAAAGATCGAAAACTGCTGGTATGGAACACTTTACAGCTTGTTTAGATACATTTTTTAAAACAGTTTTCAAAATTGGGGGGGGGGGGCTGCAAGTGTGGGGCAACGATCCTGATTTGGGGGCAAATGCCTTCCTTGTATCCCCTCCCCACTCTTGATGCCGCCACTGCAACCCCTCAAACACTCACACACACACTCTCTCTCTTAATATCTTCTCTTCTAGAAAACTAACTTAAAACAAGAAAGTCTCTTAGGTATTACGATTCCGCTCGCCAGGTGATTTTTAAACTAATTTTCTTTCATACTTTCGCGGAGTTTTCATATCATAAATTGATGAAAAAAATAATAAAAAGGAGATGTTTTGTATGCATCATTTATTAATTAGAATCAAGATCAGGTTATGATAGGTGCTCTGCATTTTTAACACACATAGCCAAATAAAAATCCAAGGGTAAAAATTAGTACAATGTAAAGCGCTTAGAAACATAATGTATTAAGCGCTATATAATTGTAACTTTAACTATTTATTAAAACTAATCAGGAGGGAAAGGCGTACTAGAATGGTAGAGTCTTATACAAAACAATGGGAAAGAGACATGGAGATGCGAAAACGATTATGAGCTCTGCATTTGTGTGTCAGCATGGCCAGGTTAATTCTAGGCTTAGCATGCTTAGTGGAAGTCAGACAATGCAAGATGAAGAATTGTTTAAAATGGTAGATATCATAATAAGAGTACTCAGTAATATGAGATAATCTGTTAATTCGTTTAGAATTTACACTGTTTACAATCTCATATTAATTTGTTTTCTTGCTTTTAGCGGCCAATGGTTGAAATCAATTGAGTTTCTTGTTCAGAGTGGGGTAGGACTTGTCTATGTCTTTTTTTTTCTCGAAAAGAAAGCACGAGACCCACCCTTCCTCCCCGACTACTGAAATATAAACAAGGTCCACATAATGGAATGAATTACATGGTCATCCGACGTGTGCACATCAATACTTTATATCACAAAGATCATATAAGGCAATTTATTGACATAAATTATACGTCTTTAAATCAGTGAATAATAAGAACTGAATACGTTGAAAGGAGTTGAAAGGAGTGTAGCTGAGATTTTGATGCACACAAGAGTGGGTTGTAGTTTTTCATCCTGCTTTTCTGCTACTCACTTTGCGAGACCCAGTTTTGATAGAGTTGTCTGTAATGATTAATACAACCATGAACAATAAATTTACAATATTTATGATCCATAAATAAAATTCAAATCACAGAAAACATGCCTCCTCCTGATAATGCTCAAACGCAAAAATTTAAACTAGTGAATTCTCTGGAGAGGAGTTTATACAAGTCCCAGAAAATAAAACGAATCGAAAAAATAAATTGTGTGTTTTTTATGACTTAATCTTTCTATGATTGACAAAATGACATATCACTATAAAGCTTATCTGCTCTATAACTTAATGTAAGTGATCATGATACATATTTCACGCATGAGTGAGCAAACAATTAATGACAACGAAAAATACCATAAGAAGACATTTTCATTTTTTGCTATCGGATTTTGAAGTTTATCGAACTGCTCGACGGTTGGGTAAAATCACACAATAGATAGATAAAGGGATCTGCGTGTACCTTTGAACCAATTATCATGAGGCATGACTGGGGCGGGGGGGGGGGTGGAGGGGGCTAGATGTTTCAGTCCCTAACTTTTCCAAAACCGTGTACAAAAATGTGAAAATAAGTATCTGATTGGGGATTTCTTTTAGCATGGACTGGTCAGCCCCAATCTAGTGATGAATCCATCCGATATGATATGTCATAATAGAAAAGGTATGAATGATACTTACAAAAACCGTTTGCAATAATATTCGTCTTTCACATCCTGTACGCACTTCTTTAACTCTATAGATTGAAGAAAAGGAAACTGAAAATCTGTATCTTTGAGGTAACATTTTTTCCCCATTTTGTGCAGATTGTGTAACAAGAAAAATCGTTATTGTTAACAATAATATGAAATGAATATTCCAAAAATCTGAAAAAACAGGAAACTTAATATAAAAAGAGTAAATGAAGACGTATTCTAAGTAATAACGAAAGTTGGATCGAAAGGTTTTCTGACGAGTGCTGAGAAGGCTCATATCTCTGACCATATCGCATAAGAAAAGCCAGTTGTATAAGATGCTTGTTAACAATTGTAAAAGTACATACAATATGATTTTTACATTATACACTGCAGAAACTCCGGTGTTGATTTAACACCAGCCCGGAATCTATATATGACCACACCAGAGAAGTATTGAAACAACACCACTTTGGAATCAAACCGATGCTGTTTTAATACTAATTGGTGTTGTATAAACACCTATCTGGTGTCAGACCAAAACGAAACTGGTGTTGCTTAACACTTCTCTGGTGTGGACAGCTACTGGATTCCGGGCTAGTGTTAAATCAACATCAAAGTTTTTGCAGTGTACTTGTTAAGAGTGTCATAAACATTTTTGTGGGACACGATGTAGCATCTTATAACATAATACTGTATACACAATGAGAAATGAGATACCCACCAGAAGCATTGATTTCCTCACTAATTTGTGTATCTTCGCAGGAAACACTAGTTGCAATCGCAAGGGCAACCAGGAGAACACCTAGAATTGCGAGTTTTAACGCCATGTTTATTTTCTCTGATAACAAGATATAAGCAAAGGTATTTTATTAAATAACCATCAAGTAATTAATGATAGTAATGATCGAAGGGGATTTAGTTCAAACCTGTTGTATACAATAAGGCTTATCAGTGTCAATAAGGTTCCAGAATGTGTGATGAACGGTCAAACAGATGACAAATAGAACTGGACCCTACACACACTCATGAGGTACAACTTTTGATGAATTCAGTGATTTACCGATTGCATTAATATTTTCTTCGTAATCTCAAATGCACTACACTATTAACAAAACAAATGTATTGATCATTGCATTTCATCCTTCGAACAATGTACGACAATGGTTTAATCTGCTAACAGACGGTTGTGTCAAAATCAAAGTTTTGAAAAATAGCCATCTCATATTCATAAATCATCCTTCGCATTTGATTCTCAGACTTTTTCCTACAATCTGTGGCTTTGGGAAGTCCAGGTTATAAGATACAAAAAATCAATAAACACGAAGCCGATCATGAGTGATAAGTGATAAAATCACCATAATTTTCGTTAATTTTATTTCATTTAGAAAGAAGGGGTATGATGCAATTATTGCCTTAAATACTTCGGCTACTACACTAGACTATAAATCGGACGCATCCGAGAATGAATCAAAATTTGTAAGCCAGGCTTCGCGATCTGACATAAGTGTTAGTAAATCTTGTAACAAATTATTAGTATCCCTACATAACATATAATCAACAAAAATTTAAAGGACCCTATCCTCTCGTTTTATGACGGAGGCGCAACAAAATACTATGAACTTAATCACTATGTACATTATTTTATTAGGAGTATAAAATTACCCCAGCTAGCATGTTAACTGATATAATCGAGTTTTGAATCACCATTATTTAGAATAGCATTAGACTTCAAAGGGCAAATACAAAAAAAAAATAGTTTAAATATAATGCAACTAATCTAATAGTGATCTAACGTATTGAAAACCAAAAGAAGTTTTACAGCTTCAACAATAGTCCGGCAGCAATGCCTAGCGGGTAAATAAACTGGATATACACATTTTTAAGATCGCATATTATTTCATAAACTCCGAATAGGCCTAGATTACAAGAGATAATGTAGTAAAGTAAAGTTGTGGTATTTTATGAAAGTTAACAGAGAAAAGCCAAATACTTTTGTCAAAGCAGATGACCTTGTCAAATAGGAAAATCCCTTACCTCTAATGTCAGGTGTTGTCAGGTCGAAGAAATGATCTGCAGTGATCTTCCCATCCGCTGATATCAATGCTAGAAGAGTGTCGAAATCACAGAATTTATCCAGTTTTAGGACCACCCGTATACTTTTCTTCGTTGTAATTCCTTTGACCACACTCATTTGATTCTTAGTCGTAAGAAATAAACATTGCTGCTATATTCATGTTTATTGTGATTTGATTTTGAAGCAATAAAATCTTTAATAAAAAAAAAACAGTTGAACATATTCTGCCAATATCGGTGAAAATGTATTACCATAGTACTTTTGTTTTTAACCACTGAAACATATGTTCTTTAAGTTTAAGACAAGTGAAATTAACTTTCAGAATATTTCAATATATCTCTTAGAAGTCTCAGACAGCTTTACTGATTTTCAGAAAGATTTTATTTGTCTATTGATAAGTGGAAAGTTATTGTGTAGCTCTTTCATTCTCTCAGACACAAGTTCGGAATTGAATGGATGTCAGCAAGTATTGTAGTTATGGCTCACTACGTCAGAATCAAAATAAATTTTGAAGGCAAATTCAAAGCTTGGTCTATCACGCAATAGTCCTAATTACCTAATTTCTTGATTACATTGTGAGTTCTATTTCTGTAGAGAAAATATTAAAGCTGGCAAGTAAATGTGACGGAATTAATGTACTCGCTGTTTTACGACAAATGGAGATAATTAATGTTTTTCCTTTTTGCCTCAACTTACATAATTCCAGGGCGTGCTGTTTATGATATCACACGCACCCCCCCCACAAAAATATTGGGGGTGCATGCACCCCCAGCCCCCCTTCCCCTCTTCCGGCCCATCCAGTGGCGTAGCTACGGGGGGCCTGGGGGGCACGATCCCCCCCCCTGAGAATTGGTGTGCCCCCCCCCCGGTGCCCCCGCTGAAAAAAATTGGCAGAGCAAAAATAAAAAGTGAGAAAGAAGAAAAGAAAAAGAAGTGGAAAGACAGAAAAAAGAAGAAGATGAAAATAAGAGGAGGAAGACGAGTGAATAAAATAATGTGAGGGGAAGACTTGCAAAAAAAAAACACAAAATCTTTCATGTTACTATATACAATTTTCGCTCGCGCTTCGCACTCGGATTGCCTGTTCGATGAGATTCATATCTTGCTCAATTTGTATAGAGTGTCCCGTTTTTAGGTCTAAAATCTCAATTTTCTTCCGCTCGCACTTCGCGCTCGCATAAATTGTTTAGTTACATACCTATCCCATTTCACATTACAAAAAGTGCTTAGAATTACCTTTTTTTTTAGGTCGGAATGTCAAAGATGTTTAGCTTCCGCTTCGCGCTCCCATAATTTTAATATGTACCTTCTTCGTGTGTAACTATAATTAAACAGTCCTTAACAGGTCCCTTTTCGATCATGCCAGAACATTTATTAAAAATTTCTGCTCGTGCTTGGCGTTTGCAGTATATTATGTAGTTATATACGCATCTTGTTCAGGATCACAAACATTGCCCAGAATTTTAAATTTTCAGGACAAAATACATGAAAGTTTAAGAAAAATTCGCTCACACGTCGCGCTTGCACTTTTTATATAGGGTTTATGAGATTATTTCATATTTTTGTTGTTTAATTTAAAAAAAAGCTAAGAAGTGACCGATCGGGGAAATATATAGGTGCAGATAACTTCGGGCCCACCCCTTATTGGCGAAAGTCGGATTGGCCAGTGTGACACGCATAGAAAAAAATGTCCCCCCCCCCCCTGAAAAAACAAGGACCCCCCAGTGCCCCCCAGGAAAAAAATCCTAGCTACGCCACTGAGCCCACCCCAATTATAGTAGATACATTTTTATAACATATTTGGTCTGAAATTATCAGAACATTTATCATTCAGCAGGAGACAATTGAGGGGAGGGGTGTATAATACATCAAACAAATCCTGAGGGGCAAACCACATCATTATGGAGATATGCTTCCTCCAGAAATTAAGAGCTAATAGTGGAAAGGTAGCCTATATCACAAGATATGCGTTATAATGTATATTATTCCAATTTCTTTTTTGTGTGTGTAAAATGAATCATGATCCATGGAATATACACTCACGTACATCAAAGGGGATCAAGATAATCCCCTGGTCTCATTTCAGTTCTTTATCCCCTCTCAGTAATTCTGAACTGAATCATTTTCAATCCTTTGATGTCTGTTTAATATGCTTTTCTGGGTCAGCCCTTCTCCTTTTCCGTCTCTACCCGACCCTTATAGATCCCCTCTACGTAATCATCATCCCCTATCATTTTCTGCGATCCCCTTTCCACTCTTTCTCAATTTCTTCTTTATATATCTTCCTTTTCTCTCAATACACCCCTAAATTCTCCCATTCTGCCGATTTGTGCACTAACTGTACAGGTTTCGACCAAGGAGAATCCAGCCTTATATTATTCATAATATGTTGTCCCTAATTATACATGGAAATTGTCAGTAAGGGCCATTGCCCCCCCCCCCCCCGCTGCCCCAGTTGCCCCTACAAGCTCCAAATAATATAGTCTGTTTGGCCACACCTAGAAAGGAGGTCGAGGAGGGGGGGGGGGGGGTGGGGTGAGGATGCGATGCAAATTGTCACGATTTTAATGTTTTTTATTTAGAACAAAAGGTTACGACGTGCAATGGCAGAACACTTTGTCAGATTTTCCCAATGATATACACCTCATAATTATTCTGTTCTCTGATGATGGATCGTTTTCGTTTCATAATGTTTCGAGAATGACTTGTTATTCAATAAAGGAAAAAGATGTAGTTCAAAGTCAATAATGTTTTATCAGGTCAGACAGCTGGCCTAAGCATGGAGTCACTTTTTCGAAATTCGATAATATTTCAGCCTCTTTTCAACGATTTATTGCTTTTGTTTCCCTTTTTTCATTCCTCCCCGTTTTCTTTTTTGGGGTGATCGCCCTTGCCCTCCTGTAATACAGCCTCCATTTGTTATTATAAAAAAAATTCACATACACATTTTATAAGATGCAGTACCCTAGATATTGCGATGAGACCAAAATGAAACATCAGTTTCTTTTTTAGTTTCTTTTTATTTATTTGATACTTTGCAACGTTAATGAGATTGTTACACATTTATGTTTACTCATTAATAAGTAATGAATCTTCCAATACTTGATTTTTTGCTGACCTCCTGAATATGATTTTCTTTTGTTTTACCATTTGATTTCATTTTGCATTCTTCTGTCTTTTTATGCAATATTTGATTGAATGCGATTTATAATTTCACTTACACTTAGAACTCCTTAATTAGATCCGTCATAATGGAAATTTTTGTGTAATTTAATGTACTATGTATTGAATGATTGTTTTTTTTTTTAATTATTATGTACTCTTTGTAAAATATCTTTGTATGTTCTCATATTTTGTAAACATGTATATTTCAGCCACTGGCTGCCAAGCATGTATATATTACCAATAAACCATTACTATACTATACTATACTATCAGTCAGTCGGCAAGCCCTGAAAAAGTAGCTTCTTTTTATCCAAGTGATATTCATGACTAGCGAGAGGGTTTTTGCATTGTTAATGAGCTTGGTGCGGACCAAACACCTCTTCTTATTCGGCCATTGCTGCTCTAAATATTGACCAAATTTCATGTTTTTGGTATCTTTGTAAAAAAGAAGAATCATTCTTTTAGGACATGTGTTTGGATTTTTAAAAGAATGTTGTAATATAGGGGAAACTTTTGATCTAAAACATGAAACAAAATAATTTTTTTCATGCAACAAAAATTGTTGTTTTTACACATAATTTCTGTTCGAGCACAAATGATTTTTAAACTACGATAAAGCTGAAGATCTAAGCTTTAATATGATATAAGTTTTATGAGAAGATGCATTTTAGACTGTTAGATGGGTCAGCAGCCAGCTTTTCATAGGCCAAGTACATTTAGCAGCCCAAAAACAAAAATACTGCGCTCTGATTGGTCATAGAGACCACACACCCACGCAAATTCCAAAGTTCCCCACACTGGGCCTCTGCAAGGTCACACTCACCATGTGGTAATCATTTCAAATTACCTGCGCCTGTTGTTTTGAAAACATTATTCAGCCAATCAGAACTCTGGATTTTATGTTACTCAGAAAATTTCAGAAATCTCGTCTTGCATCTTGATGGAAAAAACTGGCTGCTGACCCATCTAAAAAATGCCACATATCAAAAGTGACTGGCTCAGTGACATTGTAAGAAAGTATAGAGTTTGGGCTTTCTGATGATATAAATAATGTTTGTGCCTAAAAAACAAAATGTTGCACAATTTGCAAGTGAAACAGAGGAAGAAAATTCTGTTTGATGCATCTTTTCAGGTAAAAAATTCACTTATTTATCAAAATATTTTATTCAAAAGAAATAATCAATATAGAAGAGTAACATTTACTCTTTCCCATGGTACAAAAATAATCATTACTGAAAAAAAAGTGGTTAAATTCTTTGAGAAAGAAAGTCTCACAATTCACGAGATTTTGCAGGGACATGAATTCAGCCACGAGAGGACTTGGATAAATCTTGCTCATTAAGACAGGGGCTTGCAGACTAACTGACATGGAAGATGGAAAGAATGAAATGCGTATCTTATTCAATTTCTGTGGTTTTAACTATAATTCGTCGATTGGCAAGCTACCCGTACCTGTCACGCACCAACTTTCTGAATTTCTTCTGGAGATTCTTCCATACAGTCTTACAGACTAGCATCATATTATTTCTTGTGCGTGTGTGTGTGTGATCTAGGCATATGTGTCAAATTCATTAAATTGTTCTTGAATTTGAATTTGTATATGAATTGAATATTATTTTCATTTTCCATGATGGAAATTATTTTTATATGGATTACAAAATAATGCACATAAACAAAAGAAAATATAATACAAATAAAATGTATCTATTTATAAACATCACTCTTGAAAGGATGATTTCGAAAGTAAATATTGTTTTTAAAAAAAATTAGGGCTAAATTGGTTGGGTAAAATAGTTGGAGAAAACATGTTTCGTGGGTAATAATTTAAAAAACGTTGCGAAGGTAATAACAAACATGTTTTCTCTTTACTCAATTATATTGAATAAATTCTTGAAAAGTGCAACATCAAAGTTTAGCAGAATCGTTTGAAGATTAATTCATAATTCACTTAATTTGTTGGACAGCAGTTTGTCGGAAGATGAATGCTGGTGAATCGTCCCCCTTATACTGCCTATGGGGTTAGCTACATGCACCTCTATCTGTACTGAGGGGACGCTTGCAGCTGCCCCCCCCCCCCAAAAAAAAAAAAAAAAAAAAAAAAAAAAAAAAGGATAAAAGAATGTACCATGCAGGAGTGCATTATTACGACATTTTCACATATTGCGCGCATGTCACTTATTGTATTAGGGAATTATTACGTCAAACTGAATGCGCGCAGTGTGTCGTATACTTTGGTCGTTTATATCTGAAGTTCATCAACACAAACCATTCATTCTTAAAGTTTGGTTTCATGCTAGCAGACTTTGTATTTTGAGTTCTCTTTATTCTTATAACATAAATGTGTAATCATTTCATAAGCCCTATTAAATTAAATAGTGTGAGCGCGAAGTGCGAGCTAAACAATTTTGAAATTTCATGTATTTTGTCCTGAAAATTCAGTTAAACGTACATTCTGGGCAATGTTTGTAAACCTGAAGAAGATGCGTATGTAACTAGATAATTACTGCGAGCGCGAAGCGCGAGCAGAAATTTTTATAATGCGTTCTGGCCTTGTCGAAAATGGACCTGTTAAGGACGATTTGCAGTTAGCCATTAAGACGATACATATTTCAATGATTAAATAATGCGAGCGCGAGCTGAAAATATTTTTACGTTCCGGCCTAAAAATTAACGTTCTATGCACTTTTTTATAATCATGAACGGTATAAGTATATAACCAAACAATTGATGCGAGCGCGAAGCGCGAGCGGAAAAAGATGAGATTTCAAACCTAAAAACGGGACACTCTCTTCACGTTTTGTAAATCATGAAAAAAATTGGGTATAACTTGGTATCTTCCTACATTAATAATGCGAGCGCAAAGGGTGAGCAGAAAAATATTGATATTCTGATCTGAAACTGGATATATAGGCTTATAATGATTCAAATAGAGAACAAGCTGCGTATCTGAATAAACATGCGTGCGCGTATTTCAGATTCCGACCTAGAATCTGGGCATTCTAAATACCTTTTTTTCATCATAAATATCAATTAAGCGAGCGCGAAGCTCGAGCTTTAAATATTTAATATTCCAATCTGAAAAAAGGGTGAATTTAAGCTCTGTATTTCAAGCACTTTGTAGGAAAATTATGAGGTGGATATGAATCACAGTTAAAAAAAGGATCTGATATGTTTCATCATTCTTACTTTGAGTTTTGACATAGGACAGGGACATTCTAAGAACATTATGTCATCATATGAAAATGATGACTATCTTCCTATTTCTCTTCCTTAGCGGGAGATGAAACTTGTCGAGATTCCATTCTTAAAAAGAGGCAATTTTCTTTGTTAAATTAATATCTTATTTATTAATTTAATAAGCCTAATGAGAGAGCGAAATCTGTTAATCTATTATGGCCTGAAAGCACTTTTGTAATTATAAAATAAGATACATGAGTTAATCACAGGCGGCAGAAGCGGGGGGACGGCGGGGACAGGTCCCCCCTAAACTTTTTTGTTGATATATAGCCTTTTTTTTTTTTGGCTTGTCAAAATTTTTTGGTCGTCCCCCCCTAAATTTTTTGGCTTCCGCCGCCAATGGAGTTAATACTTATTCAACAATCAATGCGAGCGCAAATCGCGAGCCGAAATTTTTGATAAACTGTCATGAAATGGGGATTTCAGTCGTTTGTTATAGAATCAATATTTAGATATACATATCAAATCACCAATCAAAATGCGAGCGTGCAGCGCTAGCTATTACGTTTTGACAATTTGACCTGAATAGGGATATTTGAAAACTTTGTGGAATACAGGAAAATAATGGGTACCTGACAAATCAAATGTTAATATTCAGAAGATAAAACATAAATTCTTACAGAACACTTTTTAAAAATCAATCTGGAAATGAAACAAAATAATGAACGTTCGAATATCAGAGCTTAAATGTTTTGTATATTGACAACAAAATTTGATATTTAAGCTCCATATTGAGCAAAAAAAAAAAAAAACCTAAAAGGCAATGCGAGCGCGAACTGTACAGTTGCATGAAAGATTTTAAAAATTATTTTCCAAGTCTTCCCCTCATCTTATTTTATTAACTCGCCTTCCTCCTCTTATGTTTCCCCCTTCTTTTTTCTCCTCTCTTTTCCCTTCTTTTTCTTTTTTTTTCTTTCCCCCTTTTTTCTTTTTTTTTTGCTCCGCAAATAGGGGGGGGGGGCGGGCCCCTCGCCCCCTGGATCCGCCTATGGAGTGGAAATGCATACTAAATATGGCTTTATCTATTCCGTCGAATTATCGAGCAGGATCGGGTGCGTGTAATTTAGTCAGTTAGTGTAAGTCTGTGTCACACCTGAATAAATTCAAATGGACATAACTTGTGTCGAATGGTGACTCTCTCAACTCACTACTGTAAAACTAAATAAATGACCATGGAAGACAATTATTATTTAGTTCAACAAATAAAATATGTTTAGTTTTATTACTCGTTTTCCGGCTTCAACTTCCAACATTTAAATTCAATCTTCTGGTTTTGGTGGACCAGAATAAACAGAAGATAAACAATAATAACAAAAATATATTCAACTCGAAGGAAGTTACACAATAGTATATATATGGTTACAAAACAATGCTTTAAGTCTCTGGAGGGTATAAATAAAATAACCCACTTTAATCAACTGTTGCTTCCTGCTAAAAATTCATGAGGAGTAACGAATGAGTAAAACGAGCGATGATAAACGACCATCATCAGATCTTGTCAGCGAGGGTGCTGTCCCTTCTTGGTGGGTGCCCTCTAATAAACCTTTACTCCTACTCTTGACTGGTCTGGTCAATGGCTGAAAATGAGCTGCCAGACTTCTTTACTTCTGAAGAACCACTGGGTGAACTCCCAGGTAGATGAAGAAGAACCCATCTACAATTAAACAATTTCCAAAACTTAAAAAGTCTACGGAATACATATAGGACAATAACCATAACATAATAGGTTATCTATATTCAAGGAAACATCATTTCCCTAGCTTAATTCAAGTATTCAAGTATAATCTAGAATGACATAATTCGGTCATTGAAAAGAAAGCATCATCATTTCTCTTAAATCTAACATTTCATACAAAGAAATTCCATGACATGAGAAACACTTTCCATAATCCATTAATGCTTAGGAAAAGCAAAGTTTCTTATATATTTTAAGAATATCATTTTAAGACCTTTCAATATTTCAACAGATGGAATTCTTGTTGACATATAATAATCTTTTAATGAAAAAATATAGTTAGCATCTTTCACATCTCACATTTTAGAGGTTTTCTTTGACCTTTTGTTATTCTCAATGAATAATAAAAATCCAAGACATAAATGAGACAAAAAAACAACTAAACTTACAGTTTGACGGGGATGACTAAATGCAGGAAATCAGGAACAGGCCTCCATGTTGGTTTAGTGAATCTTGACTCTGGAATATAGTTTTATTGCAGCGCAAGTGTTTGGCTTAAAACTCTAACTCTCCATTTCCAATCACCCAGATGGACCCAAGGACCAATAGGTCCTGCCTGTGTGAAAGCTGTGCAGATAGTGAGGTACTCCTGCTAAAACAGGCAACCCACCCAGTTCAAAAATGCTGAGTATGTTAATTACAATTAAGTGCGATGGAGCCTAACCACTGAGCCTAACTACTCACTATTCACTCCAGAGCACTATTGTGCATTACATAATACAAAGGATTAAGAATACACTTGAGGGGGAAGGTTGAATCTCTAACAGTCTGGACTAGTCGAACTATCGGCAAAATCGCTAAAATCCCCCTTCCGGTATCAGCTCTTCTCGCTAGCAAAGCGGGAAGTAGCCTCTTGTCGAGGCCCTGTCGGCTGCTTTAATTTCCGAGCGAACATGGCTTGGCAAGGGATATAGCGAATTATAGGAAATCCCTCGCTTCGCTCGGGAAGCAGCCGCCAGTGTCTCGACAAGAGGCTAAGCGGGAAGGTCTTGGCTGCTTTTGGAATTAGTTAAAGTAATTTGTTATTGATTTGTTTGTTCATCGTTAATAGTGAAACAGTGTTTATGGAATTGAGGAAAGGGAAAATGAGAATATCCTGCAAATGGAGTGTAAAATAAAGCAAAGCGAGAGCGAGTGATGAAATAGGGATGAGATAGATGGGATAACAATAAAAATATCCTGGAGGTGAATATAATGTATATAAGAATTTGATTATGCCCCATTCTCAATAAAGATTTTTTTAATGAAAGAAATAGAGAAAGCGGGAGATAAAAGAAGAGAGATAGAAGGGGAGGGAGGGAGATAAAAGAAGAGAGAGAGAGAGAGAAAAAGGGGGATATAAAAGGAAAGGGGGAAAGGTGGCTGGTTCGATTTCCCCTTTTTTTGTAAATTAAGATGCGCCAATAATATTACAATGTAAATACCATGTATACCGCACACATTTAGGTTTGGATAGAATAAGGACCTTTTATGTCAATATTTCCTCTTTCGGAAGTTTATTTTCTGTGCAAAACGCAATGAACAAGAAATTTTACCACTTTCTTCTGAAATTGAAATAATGATTGAATATAGATAAGATTCATTGTTCTTTATACCAGTATTTGAATGCAAAGTTCATTTTCTCTAAAAACCTGTTATTGGAAATTTCGTCTCAACGGAGAAAATTGCGGGTATAGCTCATTCCGCACATTACAGTCATCATAAAAACATTCATAACTTTGATTTGGCCTACGGCTTCAAACAGCTTTGCAAATTAAGAGCCTCCATGCATGCGGCCGTATGTACAGAGTCTATACAGACTAATAGGTTCGCGCACCAATGCCGACCTTCTTTTTAGTTGAAAACTTGTTACTTAATTGTCAGATAGTCATGGGGGAAATGTCTACCGTTTGATTTTTCGAAATTAATGACGTTTTAACGTCGAAGATAACGAAATTGTTGACAAAATGAAGAACTCGTCCTCAAAATCCTTATACGGACTTGATCCTGTACTATATATCGCTACCCCGTCCCTTTCTCTCTCACTTTCTTTCTCTTATTCCGATCATTACCTCCAACTATCACCCCCCCCCAACACACACTATACCCCCTCCCCCTCTCCATCTTCCTCTAAGCATCGTTTCAATCAATTCTAGTCATCTCATTATAACACCTCCATTCCCTCAGTGGCGGCATCAGGATTTTTATTCTAGGGGGGCAAAGGGGGGGAGGGGTATTAGTGGACCCGAAGCTTTTTGCCCGTGCACAAAATAGACCACGAAGCGCGAGCTAAAACTTTTGATATAGGTCCCACTGACTCAAAAAGGGGCCTGTTTGCAATGACTCGTGAAGATGATATCTCACCGAATAAATAATGCAAGCTGAAAATTCATAATATCCTGAGAGTGTAACTTGATGTTCTATTTAACTAAACAATTAATGCAAGCGCGTAGCGCGAGCTAAAAATTGTTGATATTAAGCACTTTTTTGTAATTATGAATATGTATCTCGCTTTAAAAACAAATAGTGAGAACTCGAATTATGAGAAGAATAACTTGTGCATATCGACTTGAACGCTGGATCTTTAAGCCCCATGTTATCCTATTAAACAGATCATTTATTTATCCCTATCAAGAGATTCATGTTGCTGACTAAATATTGTTGGGAGCTACCAGTGACTGGATGGGAAATTTAAAAAAATATAAAGATCGAAAACTGCTGGTATGGAACACTTTACAGCTTGTTTAGATACATTTTTTAAAACAGTTTTCAAAATTGGGGGGGGGGGGCTGCAAGTGTGGGGCAACGATCCTGATTTGGGGGCAAATGCCTTCCTTGTATCCCCTCCCCACTCTTGATGCCGCCACTGCAACCCCTCAAACACTCACACACACACTCTCTCTCTTAATATCTTCTCTTCTAGAAAACTAACTTAAAACAAGAAAGTCTCTTAGGTATTACGATTCCGCTCGCCAGGTGATTTTTAAACTAATTTTCTTTCATACTTTCGCGGAGTTTTCATATCATAAATTGATGAAAAAAATAATAAAAAGGAGATGTTTTGTATGCATCATTTATTAATTAGAATCAAGATCAGGTTATGATAGGTGCTCTGCATTTTTAACACACATAGCCAAATAAAAATCCAAGGGTAAAAATTAGTACAATGTAAAGCGCTTAGAAACATAATGTATTAAGCGCTATATAATTGTAACTTTAACTATTTATTAAAACTAATCAGGAGGGAAAGGCGTACTAGAATGGTAGAGTCTTATACAAAACAATGGGAAAGAGACATGGAGATGCGAAAACGATTATGAGCTCTGCATTTGTGTGTCAGCATGGCCAGGTTAATTCTAGGCTTAGCATGCTTAGTGGAAGTCAGACAATGCAAGATGAAGAATTGTTTAAAATGGTAGATATCATAATAAGAGTACTCAGTAATATGAGATAATCTGTTAATTCGTTTAGAATTTACACTGTTTACAATCTCATTTTAATTTGTTTTCTTGCTTTTAGCGGCCAATGGTTGAAATCAATTGAGTTTCTTGTTCAGAGTGGGGTAGGACTTGTCTATGTCTTTTTTTTTCTCGAAAAGAAAGCACGAGACCCACCCTTCCTCCCCGACTACTGAAATATAAACAAGGTCCACATAATGGAATGAATTACATGGTCATCCGACGTGTGCACATCAATACTTTATATCACAAAGATCATATAAGGCAATTTATTGACATAAATTATACGTCTTTAAATCAGTGAATAATAAGAACTGAATACGTTGAAAGGAGTTGAAAGGAGTGTAGCTGAGATTTTGATGCACACAAGAGTGGGTTGTAGTTTTTCATCCTGCTTTTCTGCTACTCACTTTGCGAGACCCAGTTTTTATAGAGTTGTCTGTAATGATTAATACAACCATGAACAATAAATTTACAATATTTATGATCCATAAATAAAATTCAAATCACAGAAAACATGCCTCCTCCTGATAATGCTCAAACGCAAAAATTTAAACTAGTGAATTCTCTGGAGAGGAGTTTATACAAGTCCCAGAAAATAAAACGAATCGAAAAAATAAATTGTGTGTTTTTTATGACTTAATCTTTCTATGATTGACAAAATGACATATCACTATAAAGCTTATCTGCTCTATAACTTAATGTAAGTGATCATGATACATATTTCACGCATGAGTGAGCAAACAATTAATGACAACGAAAAATACCATAAGAAGACATTTTCATTTTTTGCTATCGGATTTTGAAGTTTATCGAACTGCTCGACGGTTGGGTAAAATCACACAATAGATAGATAAAGGGATCTGCGTGTACCTTTGAACCAATTATCATGAGGCATGACTGGGGCGGGGGGGGGGTGGAGGGGGCTAGATGTTTCAGTCCCTAACTTTTCCAAAACCGTGTACAAAAATGTGAAAATAAGTATCTGATTGGGGATTTCTTTTAGCATGGACTGGTCAGCCCCAATCTAGTGATGAATCCATCCGATATGATATGTCATAATAGAAAAGGTATGAATGATACTTACAAAATCCGTTTGCAATAATATTCGTCTTTCACATCCTGTACGCACTTCTTTAACTCTATAGATTGAAGAAAAGGAAACTGAAAATCTGTATCTTTGAGGTAACATTTTTTCCCCATTTTGTGCAGATTGTGTAACAAGAAAAATCGTTATTGTTAACAATAATATGAAATGAATATTCCAAAAATCTGAAAAAACAGGAAACTTAATATAAAAAGAGTAAATGAAGACGTATTCTAAGTAATAACGAAAGTTGGATCGAAAGGTTTTCTGACGAGTGCTGAAAGAAGGCTCATATCTCTGACCATATCGCATAAGAAAAGCCAGTTGTATAAGATGCTTGTTAACAATTGTAAAAGTACATACAATATGATTTTTACATTATACACTGCAGAAACTCCGGTGTTGATTTAACACCAGCCCGGAATCTATATATGACCACACCAGAGAAGTATTGAAACAACACCACTTTGGAATCAAACCGATGCTGTTTTAATACTAATTGGTGTTGTATAAACACCTATCTGGTGTCAGACCAAAACGAAACTGGTGTTGCTTAACACTTCTCTGGTGTGGACAGCTACTGGATTCCGGGCTAGTGTTAAATCAACATCAAAGTTTTTGCAGTGTACTTGTTAAGAGTGTCATAAACATTTTTGTGGGACACGATGTAGCATCTTATAACATAATACTGTATACACAATGAGAAATGAGATACCCACCAGAAGCATTGATTTCCTCACTAATTTGTGTATCTTCGCAGGAAACACTAGTTGCAATCGCAAGGGCAACCAGGAGAACACCTAGAATTGCGAGTTTTAACGCCATGTTTATTTTCTCTGATAACAAGATATAAGCAAAGGTATTTTATTAAATAACCATCAAGTAATTAATGATAGTAATGATCGAAGGGGATTTAGTTCAAACCTGTTGTACACAATAAGGCTTATCAGTGTCAATAAGGTTCCAGAATGTGTGATGAACGGTCAAACAGATGACAAATAGAACTGGACCCTACACACACTCCTGATGTACAACTTTTGATGAATTCAGTGATTTACCGATTGCATTAATATTTTCTTCGTAATCTCAAATGCACTACACTATTAACAAAACAAATGTATTGATCATTGCATTTCATCCTTCGAACAATGTACGACAATGGTTTAATCTGCTAACAGACGGTTGTGTCAAAATCAAAGTTTTGAAAAATAGCCATCTCATATTCATAAATCATCCTTCGCATTTGATTCTCAGACTTTTTCCTACAATCTGTGGCTTTGGGAAGTCCAGGTTATAAGATACAAAAAATCAATAAACACGAAGCCGATCATGAGTGATAAGTGATAAAATCACCATAATTTTCGTTAATTTTATTTCATTTAGAAAGAAGGGGTATGATGCAATTATTGCCTTAAATACTTCGGCTACTACACTAGACTATAAATCGGACGCATCCGAGAATGAATCAAAATTTGTAAGCCAGGCTTCGCGATCTGACATAAGTGTTAGTAAATCTTGTAACAAATTATTAGTATCCCTACATAACATATAATCAACAAAAATTTAAAGGACCCTATCCTCTCGTTTTATGACGGAGGCGCAACAAAATACTATGAACTTAATCACTATGTACATTATTTTATTAGGAGTATAAAATTACCCCAGCTAGCATGTTAACTGATATAATCGAGTTTTGAATCACCATTATTTAGAATAGCATTAGACTTCAAAGGGCAAATACAAAAAAAATAGTTTAAATATAATGCAACTAATCTAATAGTGATCTAACGTATTGAAAACCAAAAGAAGTTTTACAGCTTCAACAATAGTCCGGCAGCAATGCCTAGCGGGTAAATAAACTGGATATACACATTTTTAAGATCGCATATTATTTCATAAACTCCGAATAGGCCTAGATTACAAGAGATAATGTAGTAAAGTAAAGTTGTGGTATTTTATGAAAGTTAACAGAGAAAAGCCAAATACTTTTGTCAAAGCAGATGACCTTGTCAAATAGGAAAATCCCTTACCTCTAATGTCAGGTGTTGTCAGGTCGAAGAAATGATCTGCAGTGATCTTCCCATCCGCTGATATCAATGCTAGAAGAGTGTCGAAATCACAGAATTTATCCAGTTTTAGGACCACCCGTATACTTTTCTTCGTTGTAATTCCTTTGACCACACTCATTTGATTCTTAGTCGTAAGAAATAAACATTGCTGCTATATTCATGTTTATTGTGATTTGATTTTGAAGCAATAAAATCTTTAATAAAAAAAAAACAGTTGAACATATTCTGCCAATATCGGTGAAAATGTATTACCATAGTACTTTTGTTTTTAACCACTGAAACATATGTTCTTTAAGTTTAAGACAAGTGAAATTAACTTTCAGAATATTTCAATATATCTCTTAGAAGTCTCAGACAGCTTTACTGATTTTCAGAAAGATTTTATTTGTCTATTGATAAGTGGAAAGTTATTGTGTAGCTCTTTCATTCTCTCAGACACAAGTTCGGAATTGAATGGATGTCAGCAAGTATTGTAGTTATGGCTCACTACGTCAGAATCAAAATAAATTTTGAAGGCAAATTCAAAGCTTGGTCTATCACGCAATAGTCCTAATTACCTAATTTCTTGATTACATTGTGAGTTCTATTTCTGTAGAGAAAATATTAAAGCTGGCAAGTAAATGTGACGGAATTAATGTACTCGCTGTTTTACGACAAATGGAGATAATTAATGTTTTTCCTTTTTGCCTCAACTTACATAATTCCAGGGCGTGCTGTTTATGATATCACACGCACCCCCCCACAAAAATATTGGGGGTGCATGCACCCCCAGCCCCCCTTCCCCTCTTCCAGCCCATCCAGTGGCGTAGCTACGGGGGGCCTGGGGGGCACGAGCCCCCCCCCCCCCTGAGAATTGGTGTGCCCCCCCCCCCCCCGTGCCCCCGCTGAAAAAAATTGGCAGAGCAAAAATAAAAAGTGAGAAAGAAGAAAAGAAAAAGAAGTGGAAAGACAGAAAAAAGAAGAAGATGAAAATAAGAGGAGGAAGACGAGTGAATAAAATAATGTGAGGGGAAGACTTGCAAAAAAAAAACACAAAATCTTTCATGTTACTATATACAATTTTCGCTCGCGCTTCGCACTCGGATTGCCTGTTCGATGAGATTCATATCTTGCTCAATTTGTATAGAGTGTCCCGTTTTTAGGTCTAAAATCTCAATTTTCTTCCGCTCGCACTTCGCGCTCGCATAAATTGTTTAGTTACATACCTATCCCATTTCACATTACAAAAAGTGCTTAGAATTACCTTTTTTTTTAGGTCGGAATGTCAAAGATGTTTAGCTTCCGCTTCGCGCTCCCATAATTTTAATATGTACCTTCTTCGTGTGTAACTATAATTAAACAGTCCTTAACAGGTCCCTTTTCGATCATGCCAGAACATTTATTAAAAATTTCTGCTCGTGCTTGGCGTTTGCAGTATATTATGTAGTTATATACGCATCTTGTTCAGGATCACAAACATTGCCCAGAATTTTAAATTTTCAGGACAAAATACATGAAAGTTTAAGAAAAATTCGCTCACACGTCGCGCTTGCACTTTTTATATAGGGTTTATGAGATTATTTCATATTTTTGTTGTTTAATTTAAAAAAAAGCTAAGAAGTGACCGATCGGGGAAATATATAGGTGCAGATAACTTCGGGCCCACCCCTTATTGGCGAAAGTCGGATTGGCCAGTGTGACACGCATAGAAAAAAATGTCCCCCCCCCCCTGAAAAAACAAGGACCCCCCAGTGCCCCCCAGGAAAAAAATCCTAGCTACGCCACTGAGCCCACCCCAATTATAGTAGATACATTTTTATAACATATTTGGTCTGAAATTATCAGAACATTTATCATTCAGCAGGAGACAATTGAGGGGAGGGGTGTATAATACATCAAACAAATCCTGAGGGGCAAACCACATCATTATGGAGATATGCTTCCTCCAGAAATTAAGAGCTAATAGTGGAAAGGTAGCCTATATCACAAGATATGCGTTATAATGTATATTATTCCAATTTCTTTTTTGTGTGTGTAAAATGAATCATGATCCATGGAATATACACTCACGTACATCAAAGGGGATCAAGATAATCCCCTGGTCTCATTTCAGTTCTTTATCCCCTCTCAGTAATTCTGAACTGAATCATTTTCAATCCTTTGATGTCTGTTTAATATGCTTTTCTGGGTCAGCCCTTCTCCTTTTCCGTCTCTACCCGACCCTTATAGATCCCCTCTACGTAATCATCATCCCCTATCATTTTCTGCGATCCCCTTTCCACTCTTTCTCAATTTCTTCTTTATATATCTTCCTTTTCTCTCAATACACCCCTAAATTCTCCCATTCTGCCGATTTGTGCACTAACTGTACAGGTTTCGACCAAGGAGAATCCAGCCTTATATTATTCATAATATGTTGTCCCTAATTATACATGGAAATTGTCAGTAAGGGCCATTGCCCCCCCCCCCCCGCTGCCCCAGTTGCCCCTACAAGCTCCAAATAATATAGTCTGTTTGGCCACACCTAGAAAGGAGGTCGAGGAGGGGGGGGGGGGGGGTGGGGTGAGGATGCGATGCAAATTGTCACGATTTTAATGTTTTTTATTTAGAACAAAAGGTTACGACGTGCAATGGCAGAACACTTTGTCAGATTTTCCCAATGATATACACCTCATAATTATTCTGTTCTCTGATGATGGATCGTTTTCGTTTCATAATGTTTCGAGAATGACTTGTTATTCAATAAAGGAAAAAGATGTAGTTCAAAGTCAATAATGTTTTATCAGGTCAGACAGCTGGCCTAAGCATGGAGTCACTTTTTCGAAATTCGATAATATTTCAGCCTCTTTTCAACGATTTATTGCTTTTGTTTCCCTTTTTTCATTCCTCCCCGTTTTCTTTTTTGGGGTGATCGCCCTTGCCCTCCTGTAATACAGCCTCCATTTGTTATTATAAAAAAAATTCACATACACATTTTATAAGATGCAGTACCCTAGATATTGCGATGAGACCAAAATGAAACATCAGTTTCTTTTTTAGTTTCTTTTTATTTATTTGATACTTTGCAACGTTAATGAGATTGTTACACATTTATGTTTACTCATTAATAAGTAATGAATCTTCCAATACTTGATTTTTTGCTGACCTCCTGAATATGATTTTCTTTTGTTTTACCATTTGATTTCATTTTGCATTCTTCTGTCTTTTTATGCAATATTTGATTGAATGCGATTTATAATTTCACTTACACTTAGAACTCCTTAATTAGATCCGTCATAATGGAAATTTTTGTGTAATTTAATGTACTATGTATTGAATGATTGTTTTTTTTTTTAATTATTATGTACTCTTTGTAAAATATCTTTGTATGTTCTCATATTTTGTAAACATGTATATTTCAGCCACTGGCTGCCAAGCATGTATATATTACCAATAAACCATTACTATACTATACTATACTATCAGTCAGTCGGCAAGCCCTGAAAAAGTAGCTTCTTTTTATCCAAGTGATATTCATGACTAGCGAGAGGGTTTTTGCATTGTTAATGAGCTTGGTGCGGACCAAACACCTCTTCTTATTCGGCCATTGCTGCTCTAAATATTGACCAAATTTCATGTTTTTGGTATCTTTGTAAAAAAGAAGAATCATTCTTTTAGGACATGTGTTTGGATTTTTAAAAGAATGTTGTAATATAGGGGAAACTTTTGATCTAAAACATGAAACAAAATAATTTTTTTCATGCAACAAAAATTGTTGTTTTTACACATAATTTCTGTTCGAGCACAAATGATTTTTAAACTACGATAAAGCTGAAGATCTAAGCTTTAATATGATATAAGTTTTATGAGAAGATGTATTTTAGATGGGTCAGCAGCCAGCTTTTCATAGGCCAAGTACATTTAGCAGCCCAAAAACAAAAATACTGCGCTCTGATTGGTCATAGAGACCACACACCCACGCAAATTCCAAAGTTCCCCACACTGGGCCTCTGCAAGGTCACACTCACCATGTGGTAATCATTTCAAATTACCTGCGCCTGTTGTTTTGAAAACATTATTCAGCCAATCAGCCAATCAGAACTCTGGATTTTATGTTACTCAGAAAATTTCAGAAATCTCGTCTTGCATCTTGATGGAAAAAACTGGCTGCTGACCCATCTAAAAAATGCCACATATCAAGAGTGACTGGCTCAGTGACATTGTAAGAAAGTATAGAGTTTGGGCTTTCTGATGATATAAATAATGTTTGTGCCTAAAAAACAAAATGTTGCACAATTTGCAAGTGAAACAGAGGAAGAAAATTCTGTTTGATGCATCTTTTCAGGTAAAAAATTCACTTATTTATCAAAATATTTTATTCAAAAGAAATAATCAATATAGAAGAGTAACATTTACTCTTTCCCATGGTACAAAAATAATCATTACTGAAAAAAAAGTGGTTAAATTCTTTGAGAAAGAAAGTCTCACAATTCACGAGATTTTGCAGGGACATGAATTCAGCCACGAGAGGACTTGGATAAATCTTGCTCATTAAGACAGGGGCTTGCAGACTAACTGACATGGAAGATGGAAAGAATGAAATGCGTATCTTATTCAATTTCTGTGGTTTTAACTATAATTCGTCGATTGGCAAGCTACCCGTACCTGTCACGCACCAACTTTCTGAATTTCTTCTGGAGATTCTTCCATACAGTCTTACAGACTAGCATCATATTATTTCTTGTGCGTGTGTGTGTGTGATCTAGGCATATGTGTCAAATTCATTAAATTGTTCTTGAATTTGAATTTGTATATGAATTGAATATTATTTTCATTTTCCATGATGGAAATTATTTTTATATGGATTACAAAATAATGCACATAAACAAAAGAAAATATAATACAAATAAAATGTATCTATTTATAAACATCACTCTTGAAAGGATGATTTCGAAAGTAAATATTGTTTTAAAAAAAAATTAGGGCTAAATTGGTTGGGTAAAATAGTTGGAGAAAACATGTTTCGTGGGTAATAATTTAAAAAACGTTGCGAAGGTAATAACAAACATGTTTTCTCTTTACTCAATTATATTGAATAAATTCTTGAAAAGTGCAACATCAAAGTTTAGCAGAATCGTTTGAAGATTAATTCATAATTCACTTAATTTGTTGGACAGCAGTTTGTCGGAAGATGAATGCTGGTGAATCGTCCCCCTTATACTGCCTATGGGGTTAGCTACATGCACCTCTATCTGTACTGAGGGGACGCTTGCAGCTGCCCCCCCCCCCCCCAAAAAAAAAAAAAAAAAAAAAAAAAGGATAAAAGAATGTACCATGCAGGAGTGCATTATTACGACATTTTCACATATTGCGCGCATGTCACTTATTGTATTAGGGAATTATTACGTCAAACTGAATGCGCGCAGTGTGTCGTATACTTTGGTCGTTTATATCTGAAGTTCATCAACACAAACCATTCATTCTTAAAGTTTGGTTTCATGCTAGCAGACTTTGTATTTTGAGTTCTCTTTATTCTTATAACATAAATGTGTAATCATTTCATAAGCCCTATTAAATTAAATAGTGTGAGCGCGAAGTGCGAGCTAAACAATTTTGAAATTTCATGTATTTTGTCCTGAAAATTCAGTTAAACGTACATTCTGGGCAATGTTTGTAAACCTGAAGAAGATGCGTATGTAACTAGATAATTACTGCGAGCGCGAAGCGCGAGCAGAAATTTTTATAATGCGTTCTGGCCTTGTCGAAAATGGACCTGTTAAGGACGATTTGCAGTTAGCCATTAAGACGATACATATTTCAATGATTAAATAATGCGAGCGCGAGCTGAAAATATTTTTACGTTCCGGCCTAAAAATTAACGTTCTATGCACTTTTTTATAATCATGAACGGTATAAGTATATAACCAAACAATTGATGCGAGCGCGAAGCGCGAGCGGAAAAAGATGAGATTTCAAACCTAAAAACGGGACACTCTCTTCACGTTTTGTAAATCATGAAAAAAATTGGGTATAACTTGGTATCTTCCTACATTAATAATGCGAGCGCAAAGGGTGAGCAGAAAAATATTGATATTCTGATCTGAAACTGGATATATAGGCTTATAATGATTCAAATAGAGAACAAGCTGCGTATCTGAATAAACATGCGTGCGCGTATTTCAGATTCCGACCTAGAATCTGGGCATTCTAAATACCTTTTTTTTCATCATAAATATCAATTAAGCGAGCGCGAAGCTCGAGCTTTAAATATTTAATATTCCAATCTGAAAAAAGGGTGAATTTAAGCTCTGTATTTCAAGCACTTTGTAGGAAAATTATGAGGTGGATATGAATCACAGTTAAAAAAAGGATCTGATATGTTTCATCATTCTTACTTTGAGTTTTGACATAGGACAGGGACATTCTAAGAACATTATGTCATCATATGAAAATGATGACTATCTTCCTATTTCTCTTCCTTAGCGGGAGATGAAACTTGTCGAGATTCCATTCTTAAAAAGAGGCAATTTTCTTTGTTAAATTAATATCTTATTTATTAATTTAATAAGCCTAATGAGAGAGCGAAATCTGTTAATCTATTATGGCCTGAAAGCACTTTTGTAATTATAAAATAAGATACATGAGTTAATCACAGGCGGCAGAAGCGGGGGGACGGCGGGGACAGGTCCCCCCTAAACTTTTTGTTGATATATAGCCTTTTTTTTTTTTTGGCTTGTCAAAATTTTTTGGTCGTCCCCCCCTAAATTTTTTGGCTTCCGCCGCCAATGGAGTTAATACTTATTCAACAATCAATGCGAGCGCAAATCGCGAGCCGAAATTTTTGATAAACTGTCATGAAATGGGGATTTCAGTCGTTTGTTATAGAATCAATATTTAGATATACATATCAAATCACCAATCAAAATGCGAGCGTGCAGCGCTAGCTATTACGTTTTGACAATTTGACCTGAATAGGGATATTTGAAAACTTTGTGGAATACAGGAAAATAATGGGTACCTGACAAATCAAATGTTAATATTCAGAAGATAAAACATAAATTCTTACAGAACACTTTTTAAAAATCAATCTGGAAATGAAACAAAATAATGAACGTTCGAATATCAGAGCTTAAATGTTTTGTATATTGACAACAAAATTTGATATTTAAGCTCCATATTGAGCAAAAAAAAAACAAAACCTAAAAGGCAATGCGAGCGCGAACTGTACAGTTGCATGAAAGATTTTAAAAATTATTTTCCAAGTCTTCCCCTCATCTTATTTTATTAACTCGCCTTCCTCCTCTTATGTTTCCCCCTTCTTTTTTCTCCTCTCTTTTCCCTTCTTTTTCTTTTTTTTTCTTTCCCCCTTTTTTCTTTTTTTTTTGCTCCGCAAATAGGGGGGGGGGCGGGCCCCTCGCCCCCTGGATCCGCCTATGGAGTGGAAATGCATACTAAATATGGCTTTATCTATTCCGTCGAATTATCGAGCAGGATCGGGTGCGTGTAATTTAGTCAGTTAGTGTACGTCTGTGTCACACCTGAATAAATTCAAATGGACATAACTTGTGTCGAATGGTGACTCTCTCAACTCACTACTGTAAAACTAAATAAATGACCATGGAAGACAATTATTATTTAGTTCAACAAATAAAATATGTTTAGTTTTATTACTCGTTTTCCGGCTTCAACTTCCAACATTTAAATTCAATCTTCTGGTTTTGGTGGACCAGAATAAACAGAAGATAAACAATAATAACAAAAATATATTCAACTCGAAGGAAGTTACACAATAGTATATATATGGTTACAAAACAATGCTTTAAGTCTCTGGAGGGTATAAATAAAATAACCCACTTTAATCAACTGTTGCTTCCTGCTAAAAATTCATGAGGAGTAACGAATGAGTAAAACGAGCGATGATAAACGACCATCATCAGATCTTGTCAGCGAGGGTGCTGTCCCTTCTTGGTGGGTGCCCTCTAATAAACCTTTACTCCTACTCTTGACTGGTCTGGTCAATGGCTGAAAATGAGCTGCCAGACTTCTTTACTTCTGAAGAACCACTGGGTGAACTCCCAGGTAGATGAAGAAGAACCCATCTACAATTAAACAATTTCCAAAACTTAAAAAGTCTACGGAATACATATAGCTACAATAACCATAACATAATAGGTTATCTATATTCAAGGAAACATCATTTCCCTAGCTTAATTCAAGTATTCAAGTATAATCTAGAATGACATAATTCGGTCATTGAAAAGAAAGCATCATCATTTCTCTTAAATCTAACATTTCATACAAAGAAATTCCATGACATGAGAAACACTTTCCATAATCCATTAATGCTTAGGAAAAGCAAAGTTTCTTATATATTTTAAGAATATCATTTTAAGACCTTTCAATATTTCAACAGATGGAATTCTTGTTGACATATAATAATCTTTTAATGAAAAAATATAGTTAGCATCTTTCACATCTCACATTTTAGAGGTTTTCTTTGACCTTTTGTTATTCTCAATGAATAGTAAAAATCCAAGACATAAATGAGACAAAAAAACAACTAAACTTACAGTTTGACGGGGATGACTAAATGCAGGAAATCAGGAACAGGCCTCCATGTTGGTTTAGTGAATCTTGACTCTGGAATATAGTTTTATTGCAGCGCAAGTGTTTGGCTTAAAACTCTAACTCTCCATTTCCAATCACCCAGATGGACCCAAGGACCAATAGGTCCTGCCTGTGTGAAAGCTGTGCAGATAGTGAGGTACTCCTGCTAAAACAGGCAACCCACCCAGTTCAAAAATGCTGAGTATGTTAATTACAATTAAGTGCGATGGAGCCTAACCACTGAGCCTAACTACTCACTATTCACTCCAGAGCACTATTGTGCATTACATAATACAAAGGATTAAGAATACACTTGAGGGGGAAGGTTGAATATCTAACAGTCTGGACTAGTCGAACTATCGGCAAAATCGCTAAAATCCCCCTTCCGGTATCAGCTCTTCTCGCTAGCAAAGCGGGAAGTAGCCTCTTGTCGAGGCCCTGTCGGCTGCTTTAATTTCCGAGCGAACATGGCTTGGCAAGGGATATAGCGAATTATAGGAAATCCCTCGCTTCGCTCGGGAAGCAGCCGCCAGTGTCTCGACAAGAGGCTAAGCGGGAAGGTCTTGGCTGCTTTTGGAATTAGTTAAAGTAATTTGTTATTGATTTGTTTGTTCATCGTTAATAGTGAAACAGTGTTTATGGAATTGAGGAAAGGGAAAATGAGAATATCCTGCAAATGGAGTGTAAAATAAAGCAAATCGAGAGCGAGTGATGAAATAGGGATGAGATAGATGGGATAACAATAAAAATATCCTGGAGGTGAATATAATGTATATAAGAATTTGATTATGCCCCATTCTCAATAAAGATTTTTTTAATGAAAGAAATAGAGAAAGCGGGAGATAAAAGAAGAGAGATAGAAGGGGAGGGAGGGAGATAAAAGAAGAGAGAGAGAGAGAGAAAAAGGGGGATATAAAAGGAAAGGGGGAAAGGTGGCTGGTTCGATTTCCCCCTTTTTTGTAAATTAAGATGCGCCAATAATATTACAATGTAAATACCATGTATACCGCACACATTTAGGTTTGGATAGAATAAGGACCTTTTATGTCAATATTTCCTCTTTCGGAAGTTTATTTTCTGTGCAAAACGCAATGAACAAGAAATTTTACCACTTTCTTCTGAAATTGAAATAATGATTGAATATAGATAAGATTCATTGTTCTTTATACCAGTATTTGAATGCAAAGTTCATTTTCTCTAAAAACCTGTTATTGGAAATTTCGTCTCAACGGAGAAAATTGCGGGTATAGCTCATTCCGCACATTACAGTCATCATAAAAACATTCATAACTTTGATTTGGCCTACGGCTTCAAACAGCTTTGCAAATTAAGAGCCTCCATGCATGCGGCCGTATGTACAGAGTCTATACAGACTAATAGGTTCGCGCACCAATGCCGACCTTCTTTTTAGTTGAAAACTTGTTACTTAATTGTCAGATAGTCATGGGGGAAATGTCTAACGTTTGATTTTTCGAAATTAATGACGTTTTAACGTCGAAGATAACGAAATTGTTGACAAAATGAAGAACTCGTCCTCAAAATCCTTATACGGACTTGATCCTGTACTATATATCGCTACCCCGTCCCTTTCTCTCTCACTTTCTTTCTCTTATTCCGATCATTACCTCCAACTATCACCCCCCCCCCAACACACACTATACCCCCTCCCCCTCTCCATCTTCCTCTAAGCATCGTTTCAATCAATTCTAGTCATCTCATTATAACACCTCCATTCCCTCAGTGGCGGCATCAGGATTTTTATTCTAGGGGGGCAAAGGGGGGGAGGGGTATTAGTGGACCCGAAGCTTTTTGCCCGTGCACAAAATAGACCACGAAGCGCGAGCTAAAACTTTTGATATAGGTCCCACTGACTCAAAAAGGGGCCTGTTTGCAATGACTCGTGAAGATGATATCTCACCGAATAAATAATGCAAGCTGAAAATTCATAATATCCTGAGAGTGTAACTTGATGTTCTATTTAACTAAACAATTAATGCAAGCGCGTAGCGCGAGCTAAAAATTGTTGATATTAAGCACTTTTTTGTAATTATGAATATGTATCTCGCTTTAAAAACAAATAGTGAGAACTCGAATTATGAGAAGAATAACTTGTGCATATCGACTTGAACGCTGGATCTTTAAGCCCCATGTTATCCTATTAAACAGATCATTTATTTATCCCTATCAAGAGATTCATGTTGCTGACTAAATATTGTTGGGAGCTACCAGTGACTGGATGGGAAATTAAAAAAAATATAAAGATCGAAAACTGCTGGTATGGAACACTTTACAGCTTGTTTAGATACATTTTTTAAAACAGTTTTCAAAATTGGGGGGGGGGCTGCAAGTGTGGGGCAACGATCCTGATTTGGGGGCAAATGCCTTCCTTGTATCCCCTCCCCACTCTTGATGCCGCCACTGCAACCCCTCAAACACTCACACACACACTCTCTCTCTTAATATCTTCTCTTCTAGAAAACTAACTTAAAACAAGAAAGTCTCTTAGGTATTACGATTCCGCTCGCCAGGTGATTTTTAAACTAATTTTCTTTCATACTTTCGCGGAGTTTTCATATCATAAATTGATGAAAAAAATAATAAAAAGGAGATGTTTTGTATGCATCATTTATTAATTAGAATCAAGATCAGGTTATGATAGGTGCTCTGCATTTTTAACACACATAGCCAAATAAAAATCCAAGGGTAAAAATTAGTACAATGTAAAGCGCTTAGAAACATAATGTATTAAGCGCTATATAATTGTAACTTTAACTATTTATTAAAACTAATCAGGAGGGAAAGGCGTACTAGAATGGTAGAGTCTTATACAAAACAATGGGAAAGAGACATGGAGATGCGAAAACGATTATGAGCTCTGCATTTGTGTGTCAGCATGGTCAGGTTAATTCTAGGCTTAGCATGCTTAGTGGAAGTCAGACAATGCAAGATGAAGAATTGTTTAAAATGGTAGATATCATAATAAGAGTACTCAGTAATATGAGATAATCTGTTAATTCGTTTAGAATTTACACTGTTTACAATCTCATATTAATTTGTTTTCTTGCTTTTAGCGGCCAATGGTTGAAATCAATTGAGTTTCTTGTTCAGAGTGGGGTAGGACTTGTCTATGTCTTTTTTTTTCTCGAAAAGAAAGCACGAGACCCACCCTTCCTCCCCGACTACTGAAATATAAACAAGGTCCACATAATGGAATGAATTACATGGTCATCCGACGTGTGCACATCAATACTTTATATCACAAAGATCATATAAGGCAATTTATTGACATAAATTATACGTCTTTAAATCAGTGAATAATAAGAACTGAATACGTTGAAAGGAGTTGAAAGGAGTGTAGCTGAGATTTTGATGCACACAAGAGTGGGTTGTAGTTTTTCATCCTGCTTTTCTGCTACTCACTTTGCGAGACCCAGTTTTTATAGAGTTGTCTGTAATGATTAATACAACCATGAACAATAAATTTACAATATTTATGATCCATAAATAAAATTCAAATCACAGAAAACATGCCTCCTCCTGATAATGCTCAAACGCAAAAATTTAAACTAGTGAATTCTCTGGAGAGGAGTTTATACAAGTCCCAGAAAATAAAACGAATCGAAAAAATAAATTGTGTGTTTTTTATGACTTAATCTTTCTATGATTGACAAAATGACATATCACTATAAAGCTTATCTGCTCTATAACTTAATGTAAGTGATCATGATACATATTTCACGCATGAGTGAGCAAACAATTAATGACAACGAAAAATACCATAAGAAGACATTTTCATTTTTTGCTATCGGATTTTGAAGTTTATCGAACTGCTCGACGGTTGGGTAAAATCACACAATAGATAGATAAAGGGATCTGCGTGTACCTTTGAACCAATTATCATGAGGCATGACTGGGGCGGGGGGGGGGGTGGAGGGGGCTAGATGTTTCAGTCCCTAACTTTTCCAAAACCGTGTACAAAAATGTGAAAATAAGTATCTGATTGGGGATTTCTTTTAGCATGGACTGGTCAGCCCCAATCTAGTGATGAATCCATCCGATATGATATGTCATAATAGAAAAGGTATGAATGATACTTACAAAATCCGTTTGCAATAATATTCGTCTTTCACATCCTGTACGCACTTCTTTAACTCTATAGATTGAAGAAAAGGAAACTGAAAATCTGTATCTTTGAGGTAACATTTTTTCCCCATTTTGTGCAGATTGTGTAACAAGAAAAATCGTTATTGTTAACAATAATATGAAATGAATATTCCAAAAATCTGAAAAAACAGGAAACTTAATATAAAAAGAGTAAATGAAGACGTATTCTAAGTAATAACGAAAGTTGGATCGAAAGGTTTTCTGACGAGTGCTGAAAGAAGGCTCATATCTCTGACCATATCGCATAAGAAAAGCCAGTTGTATAAGATGCTTGTTAACAATTGTAAAAGTACATACAATATGATTTTTACATTATACACTGCAGAAACTCCGGTGTTGATTTAACACCAGCCCGGAATCTATATATGACCACACCAGAGAAGTATTGAAACAACACCACTTTGGAATCAAACCGATGCTGTTTTAATACTAATTGGTGTTGTATAAACACCTATCTGGTGTCAGACCAAAACGAAACTGGTGTTGCTTAACACTTCTCTGGTGTGGACAGCTACTGGATTCCGGGCTAGTGTTAAATCAACATCAAAGTTTTTGCAGTGTACTTGTTAAGAGTGTCATAAACATTTTTGTGGGACACGATGTAGCATCTTATAACATAATACTGTATACACAATGAGAAATGAGATACCCACCAGAAGCATTGATTTCCTCACTAATTTGTGTATCTTCGCAGGAAACACTAGTTGCAATCGCAAGGGCAACCAGGAGAACACCTAGAATTGCGAGTTTTAACGCCATGTTTATTTTCTCTGATAACAATATATAAGCAAAGGTATTTTATTAAATAACCATCAAGTAATTAATGATAGTAATGATCGAAGGGGATTTAGTTCAAACCTGTTGTACACAATAAGGATTATCAGTGTCAATAAGGTTCCAGAATGTGTGATGAACGGTCAAACAGATGACAAATAGAACTGGACCCTACACACACTCCTGATGTACAACTTTTGATGAATTCAGTGATTTACCGATTGCATTAATATTTTCTTCGTAATCTCAAATGCACTACACTATTAACAAAACAAATGTATTGATCATTGCATTTCATCCTTCGAACAATGTACGACAATGGTTTAATCTGCTAACAGACGGTTGTGTCAAAATCAAAGTTTTGAAAAATAGCCATCTCATATTCATAAATCATCCTTCGCATTTGATTCTCAGACTTTTTCCTACAATCTGTGGCTTTGGGAAGTCCAGGTTATAAGATACAAAAAATCAATAAACACGAAGCCGATCATGAGTGATAAGTGATAAAATCACCATAATTTTCGTTAATTTTATTTCATTTAGAAAGAAGGGGTATGATGCAATTATTGCCTTAAATACTTCGGCTACTACACTAGACTATAAATCGGACGCATCCGAGAATGAATCAAAATTTGTAAGCCAGGCTTCGCGATCTGACATAAGTGTTAGTAAATCTTGTAACAAATTATTAGTATCCCTACATAACATATAATCAACAAAAATTTAAAGGACCCTATCCTCTCGTTTTATGACGGAGGCGCAACAAAATACTATGAACTTAATCACTATGTACATTATTTTATTAGGAGTATAAAATTACCCCAGCTAGCATGTTAACTGATATAATCGAGTTTTGAATCACCATTATTTAGAATAGCATTAGACTTCAAAGGGCAAATACAAAAAAAAATAGTTTAAATATAATGCAACTAATCTAATAGTGATCTAACGTATTGAAAACCAAAAGAAGTTTTACAGCTTCAACAATAGTCCGGCAGCAATGCCTAGCGGGTAAATAAACTGGATATACACATTTTTAAGATCGCATATTATTTCATAAACTCCGAATAGGCCTAGATTACAAGAGATAATGTAGTAAAGTAAAGTTGTGGTATTTTATGAAAGTTAACAGAGAAAAGCCAAATACTTTTGTCAAAGCAGATGACCTTGTCAAATAGGAAAATCCCTTACCTCTAATGTCAGGTGTTGTCAGGTCGAAGAAATGATCTGCAGTGATCTTCCCATCCGCTGATATCAATGCTAGAAGAGTGTCGAAATCACAGAATTTATCCAGTTTTAGGACCACCCGTATACTTTTCTTCGTTGTAATTCCTTTGACCACACTCATTTGATTCTTAGTCGTAAGAAATAAACATTGCTGCTATATTCATGTTTATTGTGATTTGATTTTGAAGCAATAAAATCTTTAATAAAAAAAAAACAGTTGAACATATTCTGCCAATATCGGTGAAAATGTATTACCATAGTACTTTTGTTTTTAACCGCTGAAACATATGTTCTTTAAGTTTAAGACAAGTGAAATTAACTTTCAGAATATTTCAATATATCTCTTAGAAGTCTCAGACAGCTTTACTGATTTTCAGAAAGATTTTATTTGTCTATTGATAAGTGGAAAGTTATTGTGTAGCTCTTTCATTCTCTCAGACACAAGTTCGGAATTGAATGGATGTCAGCAAGTATTGTAGTTATGGCTCACTACGTCAGAATCAAAATAAATTTTGAAGGCAAATTCAAAGCTTGGTCTATCACGCAATAGTCCTAATTACCTAATTTCTTGATTACATTGTGAGTTCTATTTCTGTAGAGAAAATATTAAAGCTGGCAAGTAAATGTGACGGAATTAATGTACTCGCTGTTTTACGACAAATGGAGATAATTAATGTTTTTCCTTTTTGCCTCAACTTACATAATTCCAGGGCGTGCTGTTTATGATATCACACGCACCCCCCCCACAAAAATATTGGGGGTGCATGCACCCCCAGCCCCCCTTCCCCTCTTCCAGCCCATCCAGTGGCGTAGCTACGGGGGGCCTGGGGGGCACGTGCCCCCCCCCTGAGAATTGGTGTGCCCCCCCCCGGTGCCCCCGCTGAAAAAAATTGGCAGAGCAAAAATAAAAAGTGAGAAAGAAGAAAAGAAAAAGAAGTGGAAAGACAGAAAAAAGAAGAAGATGAAAATAAGAGGAGGAAGACGAGTGAATAAAATAATGTGAGGGGAAGACTTGCAAAAAAAAACACAAAATCTTTCATGTTACTATATACAATTTTCGCTCGCGCTTCGCACTCGGATTGCCTGTTCGATGAGATTCATATCTTGCTCAATTTGTATAGAGTGTCCCGTTTTTAGGTCTAAAATCTCAATTTTCTTCCGCTCGCACTTCGCGCTCGCATAAATTGTTTAGTTACATACCTATCCCATTTCACATTACAAAAAGTGCTTAGAATTACCTTTTTTTTAGGTCGGAATGTCAAAGATGTTTAGCTTCCGCTTCGCGCTCCCATAATTTTAATATGTACCTTCTTCGTGTGTAACTATAATTAAACAGTCCTTAACAGGTCCCTTTTCGATCATGCCAGAACATTTATTAAAAATTTCTGCTCGTGCTTGGCGTTTGCAGTATATTATGTAGTTATATACGCATCTTGTTCAGGATCACAAACATTGCCCAGAATTTTAAATTTTCAGGACAAAATACATGAAAGTTTAAGAAAAATTCGCTCACACGTCGCGCTTGCACTTTTTATATAGGGTTTATGAGATTATTTCATATTTTTGTTGTTTAATTTAAAAAAAAGCTAAGAAGTGACCGATCGGGGAAATATATAGGTGCAGATAACTTCGGGCCCACCCCTTATTGGCGAAAGTCGGATTGGCCAGTGTGACACGCATAGAAAAAAATGTCCCCCCCCCCTGAAAAAACAAGGACCCCCCAGTGCCCCCCAGGAAAAAAATCCTAGCTACGCCACTGAGCCCACCCCAATTATAGTAGATACATTTTTATAACATATTTGGTCTGAAATTATCAGAACATTTATCATTCAGCAGGAGACAATTGAGGGGAGGGGTGTATAATACATCAAACAAATCCTGAGGGGCAAACCACATCATTATGGAGATATGCTTCCTCCAGAAATTAAGAGCTAATAGTGGAAAGGTAGCCTATATCACAAGATATGCGTTATAATGTATATTATTCCAATTTCTTTTTTGTGTGTGTAAAATGAATCATGATCCATGGAATATACACTCACGTACATCAAAGGGGATCAAGATAATCCCCTGGTCTCATTTCAGTTCTTTATCCCCTCTCAGTAATTCTGAACTGAATCATTTTCAATCCTTTGATGTCTGTTTAATATGCTTTTCTGGGTCAGCCCTTCTCCTTTTCCGTCTCTACCCGACCCTTATAGATCCCCTCTACGTAATCATCATCCCCTATCATTTTCTGCGATCCCCTTTCCACTCTTTCTCAATTTCTTCTTTATATATCTTCCTTTTCTCTCAATACACCCCTAAATTCTCCCATTCTGCCGATTTGTGCACTAACTGTACAGGTTTCGACCAAGGAGAATCCAGCCTTATATTATTCATAATATGTTGTCCCTAATTATACATGGAAATTGTCAGTAAGGGCCATTGCCCCCCCCCCCCCCCGCTGCCCCAGTTGCCCCTACAAGCTCCAAATAATATAGTCTGTTTGGCCACACCTAGAAAGGAGGTAGAGGAGGGGGGGGGGGGTGGGGTGAGGATGCGATGCAAATTGTCACGATTTTAATGTTTTTTATTTAGAACAAAAGGTTACGACGTGCAATGGCAGAACACTTTGTCAGATTTTCCCAATGATATACACCTCATAATTATTCTGTTCTCTGATGATGGATCGTTTTCGTTTCATAATGTTTCGAGAATGACTTGTTATTCAATAAAGGAAAAAGATGTAGTTCAAAGTCAATAATGTTTTATCAGGTCAGACAGCTGGCCTAAGCATGGAGTAACTTTTTCGAAATTCGATAATATTTCAGCCTCTTTTCAACGATTTATTGCTTTTGTTTCCCTTTTTTCATTCCTCCCCGTTTTCTTTTTTGGGGTGATCGCCCTTGCCCTCCTGAAATACAGCCTCCATTTGTTATTATAAAAAAAATTCACATACACATTTTATAAGATGCAGTACCCTAGATATTGCGATGAGACCAAAATGAAACATCAGTTTCTTTTTTAGTTTCTTTTTATTTATTTGATACTTTGCAACGTTAATGAGATTGTTACACATTTATGTTTACTCATTAATAAGTAATGAATCTTCCAATACTTGATTTTTTGCTGACCTCCTGAATATGATTTTCTTTTGTTTTACCATTTGATTTCATTTTGCATTCTTCTGTCTTTTTATGCAATATTTGATTGAATGCGATTTATAATTTCACTTACACTTAGAACTCCTTAATTAGATCCGTCATAATGGAAATTTTTGTGTAATTTAATGTACTATGTATTGAATGATTGTTTTTTTTTTTAATTATTATGTACTCTTTGTAAAATATCTTTGTATGTTCTCATATTTTGTAAACATGTATATTTCAGCCACTGGCTGCCAAGCATGTATATATTACCAATAAACCATTACTATACTATACTATACTATCAGTCAGTCGGCAAGCCCTGAAAAAGTAGCTTCTTTTTATCCAAGTGATATTCATGACTAGCGAGAGGGTTTTTGCATTGTTAATGAGCTTGGTGCGGACCAAACACCTCTTCTTATTCGGCCATTGCTGCTCTAAATATTGACCAAATTTCATGTTTTTGGTATCTTTGTAAAAAAGAAGAATCATTCTTTTAGGACATGTGTTTGGATTTTTAAAAGAATGTTGTAATATAGGGGAAACTTTTGATCTAAAACATGAAACAAAATAATTTTTTTCATGCAACAAAAATTGTTGTTTTTACACATAATTTCTGTTCGAGCACAAATGATTTTTAAACTACGATAAAGCTGAAGATCTAAGCTTTAATATGATATAAGTTTTATGAGAAGATGTATTTTAGATGGGTCAGCAGCCAGCTTTTCATAGGCCAAGTACATTTAGCAGCCCAAAAACAAAAATACTGCGCTCTGATTGGTCATAGAGACCACACACCCACGCAAATTCCAAAGTTCCCCACACTGGGCCTCTGCAAGGTCACACTCACCATGTGGTAATCATTTCAAATTACCTGCGCCTGTTGTTTTGAAAACATTATTCAGCCAATCAGCCAATCAGAACTCTGGATTTTATGTTACTCAGAAAATTTCAGAAATCTCGTCTTGCATCTTGATGGAAAAAACTGGCTGCTGACCCATCTAAAAAATGCCACATATCAAGAGTGACTGGCTCAGTGACATTGTAAGAAAGTATAGAGTTTGGGCTTTCTGATGATATAAATAATGTTTGTGCCTAAAAAATAAAATGTTGCACAATTTGCAAGTGAAACAGAGGAAGAAAATTCTGTTTGATGCATCTTTTCAGGTAAAAAATTCACTTATTTATCAAAATATTTTATTCAAAAGAAATAATCAATATAGAAGAGTAACATTTACTCTTTCCCATGGTACAAAAATAATCATTACTGAAAAAAAAGTGGTTAAATTCTTTGAGAAAGAAAGTCTCACAATTCACGAGATTTTGCAGGGACATGAATTCAGCCACGAGAGGACTTGGATAAATCTTGCTCATTAAGACAGGGGCTTGCAGACTAACTGACATGGAAGATGGAAAGAATGAAATGCGTATCTTATTCAATTTCTGTGGTTTTAACTATAATTCGTCGATTGGCAAGCTACCCGTACCTGTCACGCACCAACTTTCTGAATTTCTTCTGGAGATTCTTCCATACAGTCTTACAGACTAGCATCATATTATTTCTTGTGCGTGTGTGTGTGTGATCTAGGCATATGTGTCAAATTCATTAAATTGTTCTTGAATTTGAATTTGTATATGAATTGAATATTATTTTCATTTTCCATGATGGAAATTATTTTTATATGGATTACAAAATAATGCACATAAACAAAAGAAAATATAATACAAATAAAATGTATCTATTTATAAACATCACTCTTGAAAGGATGATTTCGAAAGTAAATATTGTTTTAAAAAAAAATTAGGGCTAAATTGGTTGGGTAAAATAGTTGGAGAAAACATGTTTCGTGGGTAATAATTTAAAAAACGTTGCGAAGGTAATAACAAACATGTTTTCTCTTTACTCAATTATATTGAATAAATTCTTGAAAAGTGCAACATCAAAGTTTAGCAGAATCGTTTGAAGATTAATTCATAATTCACTTAATTTGTTGGACAGCAGTTTGTCGGAAGATGAATGCTGGTGAATCGTCCCCCTTATACTGCCTATGGGGTTAGATACATGCACCTCTATCTGTACTGAGGGGACGCTTGCAGCTGCCCCCCCCCCCAAAAAAAAAAAAAAAAAAAAAAAAAAAAAAAAGGATAAAAGAATGTACCATGCAGGAGTGCATTATTACGACATTTTCACATATTGCGCGCATGTCACTTATTGTATTAGGGAATTATTACGTCAAACTGAATGCGCGCAGTGTGTCGTATACTTTGGTCGTTTATATCTGAAGTTCATCAACACAAACCATTCATTCTTAAAGTTTGGTTTCATGCTAGCAGACTTTGTATTTTGAGTTCTCTTTATTCTTATAACATAAATGTGTAATCATTTCATAAGCCCTATTAAATTAAATAGTGTGAGCGCGAAGTGCGAGCTAAACAATTTTGAAATTTCATGTATTTTGTCCTGAAAATTCAGTTAAACGTACATTCTGGGCAATGTTTGTAAACCTGAAGAAGATGCGTATGTAACTAGATAATTACTGCGAGCGCGAAGCGCGAGCAGAAATTTTTATAATGCGTTCTGGCCTTGTCGAAAATGGACCTGTTAAGGACGATTTGCAGTTAGCCATTAAGACGATACATATTTCAATGATTAAATAATGCGAGCGCGAGCTGAAAATATTTTTACGTTCCGGCCTAAAAATTAACGTTCTATGCACTTTTTTATAATCATGAACGGTATAAGTATATAACCAAACAATTGATGCGAGCGCGAAGCGCGAGCGGAAAAAGATGAGATTTCAAACCTAAAAACGGGACACTCTCTTCACGTTTTGTAAATCATGAAAAAAATTGGGTATAACTTGGTATCTTCCTACATTAATAATGCGAGCGCAAAGGGTGAGCAGAAAAATATTGATATTCTGATCTGAAACTGGATATATAGGCTTATAATGATTCAAATAGAGAACAAGCTGCGTATCTGAATAAACATGCGTGCGCGTATTTCAGATTCCGACCTAGAATCTGGGCATTCTAAATACCTTTTTTTTCATCATAAATATCAATTAAGCGAGCGCGAAGCTCGAGCTTTAAATATTTAATATTCCAATCTGAAAAAAGGGTGAATTTAAGCTCTGTATTTCAAGCACTTTGTAGGAAAATTATGAGGTGGATATGAATCACAGTTAAAAAAAGGATCTGATATGTTTCATCATTCTTACTTTGAGTTTTGACATAGGACAGGGACATTCTAAGAACATTATGTCATCATATGAAAATGATGACTATCTTCCTATTTCTCTTCCTTAGCGGGAGATGAAACTTGTCGAGATTCCATTCTTAAAAAGAGGCAATTTTCTTTGTTAAATTAATATCTTATTTATTAATTTAATAAGCCTAATGAGAGAGCGAAATCTGTTAATCTATTATGGCCTGAAAGCACTTTTGTAATTATAAAATAAGATACATGAGTTAATCACAGGCGGCAGAAGCGGGGGGACGGCGGGGACAGGTCCCCCCTAAATTTTTTGTTGATATATAGCCTTTTTTTTTTTTGGCTTGTCAAAATTTTTTGGTCGTCCCCCCCTAAATTTTTTGGCTTCCGCCGCCAATGGAGTTAATACTTATTCAACAATCAATGCGAGCGCAAATCGCGAGCCGAAATTTTTGATAAACTGTCATGAAATGGGGATTTCAGTCGTTTGTTATAGAATCAATATTTAGATATACATATCAAATCACCAATCAAAATGCGAGCGTGCAGCGCTAGCTATTACGTTTTGACAATTTGACCTGAATAGGGATATTTGAAAACTTTGTGGAATACAGGAAAATAATGGGTACCTGACAAATCAAATGTTAATATTCAGAAGATAAAACATAAATTCTTACAGAACACTTTTTAAAAATCAATCTGGAAATGAAACAAAATAATGAACGTTCGAATATCAGAGCTTAAATGTTTTGTATATTGACAACAAAATTTGATATTTAAGCTCCATATTGAGCAAAAAAAAAACAAAACCTAAAAGGCAATGCGAGCGCGAACTGTACAGTTGCATGAAAGATTTTAAAAATTATTTTCCAAGTCTTCCCCTCATCTTATTTTATTAACTCGCCTTCCTCCTCTTATGTTTCCCCCTTCTTTTTTCTCCTCTCTTTTCCCTTCTTTTTCTTTTTTTTTCTTTCCCCCTTTTTTCTTTTTTTTTTGCTCCGCAAATAGGGGGGGGGCGGGCCCCTCGCCCCCTGGATCCGCCTATGGAGTGGAAATGCATACTAAATATGGCTTTATCTATTCCGTCGAATTATCGAGCAGGATCGGGTGCGTGTAATTTAGTCAGTTAGTGTAAGTCTGTGTCACACCTGAATAAATTCAAATGGACATAACTTGTGTCGAATGGTGACTCTCTCAACTCACTACTGTAAAACTAAATAAATGACCATGGAAGACAATTATTATTTAGTTCAACAAATAAAATATGTTTAGTTTTATTACTCGTTTTCCGGCTTCAACTTCCAACATTTAAATTCAATCTTCTGGTTTTGGTGGACCAGAATAAACAGAAGATAAACAATAATAACAAAAATATATTCAACTCGAAGGAAGTTACACAATAGTATATATATGGTTACAAAACAATGCTTTAAGTCTCTGGAGGGTATAAATAAAATAACCCACTTTAATCAACTGTTGCTTCCTGCTAAAAATTCATGAGGAGTAACGAATGAGTAAAACGAGCGATGATAAACGACCATCATCAGATCTTGTCAGCGAGGGTGCTGTCCCTTCTTGGTGGGTGCCCTCTAATAAACCTTTACTCCTACTCTTGACTGGTCTGGTCAATGGCTGAAAATGAGCTGCCAGACTTCTTTACTTCTGAAGAACCACTGGGTGAACTCCCAGGTAGATGAAGAAGAACCCATCTACAATTAAACAATTTCCAAAACTTAAAAAGTCTACGGAATACATATAGGACAATAACCATAACATAATAGGTTATCTATATTCAAGGAAACATCATTTCCCTAGCTTAATTCAAGTATTCAAGTATAATCTAGAATGACATAATTCGGTCATTGAAAAGAAAGCATCATCATTTCTCTTAAATCTAACATTTCATACAAAGAAATTCCATGACATGAGAAACACTTTCCATAATCCATTAATGCTTAGGAAAAGCAAAGTTTCTTATATATTTTAAGAATATCATTTTAAGACCTTTCAATATTTCAACAGATGGAATTCTTGTTGACATATAATAATCTTTTAATGAAAAAATATAGTTAGCATCTTTCACATCTCACATTTTAGAGGTTTTCTTTGACCTTTTGTTATTCTCAATGAATAGTAAAAATCCAAGACATAAATGAGACAAAAAAACAACTAAACTTACAGTTTGACGGGGATGACTAAATGCAGGAAATCAGGAACAGGCCTCCATGTTGGTTTAGTGAATCTTGACTCTGGAATATAGTTTTATTGCAGCGCAAGTGTTTGGCTTAAAACTCTAACTCTCCATTTCCAATCACCCAGATGGACCCAAGGACCAATAGGTCCTGCCTGTGTGAAAGCTGTGCAGATAGTGAGGTACTCCTGCTAAAACAGGCAACCCACCCAGTTCAAAAATGCTGAGTATGTTAATTACAATTAAGTGCGATGGAGCCTAACCACTGAGCCTAACTACTCACTATTCACTCCAGAGCACTATTGTGCATTACATAATACAAAGGATTAAGAATACACTTGAGGGGGAAGGTTGAATCTCTAACAGTCTGGACTAGTCGAACTATCGGCAAAATCGCTAAAATCCCCCTTCCGGTATCAGCTCTTCTCGCTAGCAAAGCGGGAAGTAGCCTCTTGTCGAGGCCCTGTCGGCTGCTTTAATTTCCGAGCGAACATGGCTTGGCAAGGGATATAGCGAATTATAGGAAATCCCTCGCTTCGCTCGGGAAGCAGCCGCCAGTGTCTCGACAAGAGGCTAAGCGGGAAGGTCTTGGCTGCTTTTGGAATTAGTTAAAGTAATTTGTTATTGATTTGTTTGTTCATCGTTAATAGTGAAACAGTGTTTATGGAATTGAGGAAAGGGAAAATGAGAATATCCTGCAAATGGAGTGTAAAATAAAGCAAATCGAGAGCGAGTGATGAAATAGGGATGAGATAGATGGGATAACAATAAAAATATCCTGGAGGTGAATATAATGTATATAAGAATTTGATTATGCCCCATTCTCAATAAAGATTTTTTTAATGAAAGAAATAGAGAAAGCGGGAGATAAAAGAAGAGAGATAGAAGGGGAGGGAGGGAGATAAAAGAAGAGAGAGAGAGAGAAAAAGGGGGATATAAAAGGAAAGGGGGAAAGGTGGCTGGTTCGATTTCCCCCTTTTTTTGTAAATTAAGATGCGCCAATAATATTACAATGTAAATACCATGTATACCGCACACATTTAGGTTTGGATAGAATAAGGACCTTTTATGTCAATATTTCCTCTTTCGGAAGTTTATTTTCTGTGCAAAACGCAATGAACAAGAAATTTTACCACTTTCTTCTGAAATTGAAATAATGATTGAATATAGATAAGATTCATTGTTCTTTATACCAGTATTTGAATGCAAAGTTCATTTTCTCTAAAAACCTGTTATTGGAAATTTCGTCTCAACGGAGAAAATTGCGGGTATAGCTCATTCCGCACATTACAGTCATCATAAAAACATTCATAACTTTGATTTGGCCTACGGCTTCAAACAGCTTTGCAAATTAAGAGCCTCCATGCATGCGGCCGTATGTACAGAGTCTATACAGACTAATAGGTTCGCGCACCAATGCCGACCTTCTTTTTAGTTGAAAACTTGTTACTTAATTGTCAGATAGTCATGGGGGAAATGTCTACCGTTTGATTTTTCGAAATTAATGACGTTTTAACGTCGAAGATAACGAAATTGTTGACAAAATGAAGAACTCGTCCTCAAAATCCTTATACGGACTTGATCCTGTACTATATATCGCTACCCCGTCCCTTTCTCTCTCACTTTCTTTCTCTTATTCCGATCATTACCTCCAACTATCACCCCCCCCCCAACACACACTATACCCCCTCCCCCTCTCCATTTTCCTCTAAGCATCGTTTCAATCAATTCTAGTCATCTCATTATAACACCTCCATCCCCTCAGTGGCGGCATCAGGATTTTTATTCTAGGGGGGCAAAGGGGGGAGGGGTATTAGTGGACCCGAAGCTTTTTGCCCGTGCACAAAATAGACCACGAAGCGCGAGCTAAAACTTTTGATATAGGTCCCACTGACTCAAAAAGGGGCCTGTTTGCAATGACTCGTGAAGATGATATCTCACCGAATAAATAATGCAAGCTGAAAATTCATAATATCCTGAGAGTGTAACTTGATGTTCTATTTAACTAAACAATTAATGCAAGCGCGTAGCGCGAGCTAAAAATTGTTGATATTAAGCACTTTTTTGTAATTATGAATATGTATCTCGCTTTAAAAACAAATAGTGAGAACTCGAATTATGAGAAGAATAACTTGTGCATATCGACTTGAACGCTGGATCTTTAAGCCCCATGTTACCCTATTAAACAGATCATTTATTTATCCCTATCAAGAGATTCATGTTGCTGACTAAATATTGTTGGGAGCTACCAGTGACTGGATGGGAAATTAAAAAAAATATAAAGATCGAAAACTGCTGGTATGGAACACTTTACAGCTTGTTTAGATACATTTTTTAAAACAGTTTTCAAAATTGGGGGGGGGGGCTGCAAGTGTGGGGCAACGATCCTGATTTGGGGGCAAATGCCTTCCTTGTATCCCCTCCCCACTCTTGATGCCGCCACTGCAACCCCTCAAACACTCACACACACACTCTCTCTCTTAATATCTTCTCTTCTAGAAAACTAACTTAAAGGGGAATCCAACCCAAATAAAAACTTGTTTTTATAAGGAAAAGAAAAATCAGACAAGTTGATAGGTGAAAGTTTGAACAATATTGGACAAACAACAAGAAAGTTATGAATTTTTAAAAGTTGTAAATATTGGTAATCACTATACCCATGGAGACTTCAAATAGGCCGCATATGGGATGTCATAGTGATGTAAGGCAAGGACTACTCTTCCATGTACTCCAATACATATTTTGGCTGAATTGTCATTTTTCCCAAAAGTTTGTTTTTCAAATTACATTTTTCTTTCATGAGGACATAAAACAATATACTACCTGGGTTATATTTAGATTACTTCCCCAGGGGAATGGGTACTTAGGAAAAAACCACAAATCCCTGATAATAAAGTACATGGCCTAAGGGAAAGTTGTCCTTGCCCCTTGTCATAATTTACTTACTCAGTTGCCAATTTGAAATCTTCATAGTATTAGTGATCTCAATTTTAATGCAGCTATAACTTTCTTATTGCTTGTCCGATTTCTTTCAAACTTTCACTATTCTGTTTAATTTATTTTTTCCCTTCCCAACACAACATTTTATGGCCAAGGCTGGATTCCCCTTTAAAACAAGAAAGTCTCTTAGGTATTACGATTCCGCTCGCCAGGTGATTTTTAAAATAATTTTCTTTCATACTTTCGCGGAGTTTTCATATCATAAATTGATGAAAAAAATAATAAAAAGGAGATGTTTTGTATGCATCATTTATTAATTAGAATCAAGATCAGGTTATGATAGGTGCTCTGCATTTTTAACACACATAGCCAAATAAAAATCCAAGGGTAAAAATTAGTACAATGTAAAGCGCTTAGAAACATAATGTATTAAGCGCTATATAATTGTAACTTTAACTATTTATTATAACTAATCAGGAGGGAAAGGCGTACTAGAATGGTAGAGTCTTATACATAACAATGGGAAAGATACATGAAGATGCGAAAAACGATTATGAGCTCTGCATTTGTGTGTCAGCATGGTCAGGTTAATTCTAGGCTTAGCATGCTTAGTGGAAGTCAGACAATGCAAGATGAAGGATTGTTTAAAATGGTAGATATCATATTAAGATCACTCAGTAATATGAGATAATCTGTTAGTTCGTTTAGAATTTACACTGTTTACAATCTCATTTTAATTTGTTTTCTTGCTTTTAGCGGCCAATGGTTGAAATCAATTGAGTTTCTTGTTCAGAGTGGGGTAGGACTTGTCTATGTCTTTTTTTTTCTCGAAAAGAAAGCACGAGACCCACCCTTCCTCCCCGACTACTGAAATATAAACAAGGTCCACATAATGGAATGAATTACATGGTCATCCGACGTGTGCACATCAATACTTTATATCACAAAGATCATATAAGGCAATTTATTGACATAAATTATACGTCTTTAAATCAGTGAATAATAAGAACTGAATACGTTGAAAGGAGTTGAAAGGAGTGTAGCTGAGATTTTGATGCACACAAGAGTGGGTTGTAGTTTTTCATCCTGCTTTTCTGCTACTCACTTTGCGAGACCCAGTTTTGATAGAGTTGTCTGTAATGATTAATACAACCATGAACAATAAATTTACAATATTTATGATCCATAAATAAAATTCAAATCACAGAAAACATGCCTCCTCCTGATAATGCTCAAACGCAAAAATTTAAACTAGTGAATTCTCTGGAGAGGAGTTTATACAAGTCCCAGAAAATAAAACGAATCGAAAAAATAAATTGTGTGTTTTTTATGACTTAATCTTTCTATGATTGACAAAATGACATATCACTATAAAGCTTATCTGCTCTATAACTTAATGTAAGTGATCATGATACATATTTCACGCATGAGTGAGCAAACAATTAATGACAACGAAAAATACCATAAGAAGACATTTTCATTTTTTGCTATCGGATTTTGAAGTTTATCGAACTGCTCGACGGTTGGGTAAAATCACACAATAGATAGATAAAGGGATCTGCGTGTACCTTTGAACCAATTATCATGAGGCATGACTGGGGCGGGGGGGGGGGTGGAGGGGGCTAGATGTTTCAGTCCCTAACTTTTCCAAAACCGTGTACAAAAATGTGAAAATAAGTATCTGATTGGGGATTTCTTTTAGCATGGACTGGTCAGCCCCAATCTAGTGATGAATCCATCCGATATGATATGTCATAATAGAAAAGGTATGAATGATACTTACAAAAACCGTTTGCAATAATATTCGTCTTTCACATCCTGTACGCACTTCTTTAACTCTATAGATTGAAGAAAAGGAAACTGAAAATCTGTATCTTTGAGGTAACATTTTTCCCCATTTTGTGCAGATTGTGTAACAAGAAAAATCGTTATTGTTAACAATAATATGAAATGAATATTCCAAAAATCTGAAAAAACAGGAAACTTAATATAAAAAGAGTAAATGAAGACGTATTCTAAGTAATAACGAAAGTTGGATCGAAAGGTTTTCTGACGAGTGCTGAAAGAAGGCTCATATCTCTGACCATATCGCATAAGAAAAGCCAGTTGTATAAGATGCTTGTTAACAATTGTAAAAGTACATACAATATGATTTTTACATTATACACTGCAGAAACTCCGGTGTTGATTTAACACCAGCCCGGAATCTATATATGACCACACCAGAGAAGTATTGAAACAACACCACTTTGGAATCAAACCGATGCTGTTTTAATACTAATTGGTGTTGTATAAACACCTATCTGGTGTCAGACCAAAACGAAACTGGTGTTGCTTAACACTTCTCTGGTGTGGACAGCTACTGGATTCCGGGCTAGTGTTAAATCAACATCAAAGTTTTTGCAGTGTACTTGTTAAGAGTGTCATAAACATTTTTGTGGGACACGATGTAGCATCTTATAACATAATACTGTATACACAATGAGAAATGAGATACCCACCAGAAGCATTGATTTCCTCACTAATTTGTGTATCTTCGCAGGAAACACTAGTTGCAATCGCAAGGGCAACCAGGAGAACACCTAGAATTGCGAGTTTTAACGCCATGTTTATTTTCTCTGATAACAAGATATAAGCAAAGGTATTTTATTAAATAACCATCAAGTAATTAATGATAGTAATGATCGAAGGGGATTTAGTTCAAACCTGTTGTACACAATAAGGATTATCAGTGTCAATAAGGTTCCAGAATGTGTGATGAACGGTCAAACAGATGACAAATAGAACTGGACCCTACACACACTCCTGATGTACAACTTTTGATGAATTCAGTGATTTACCGATTGCATTAATATTTTCTTCGTAATCTCAAATGCACTACACTATTAACAAAACAAATGTATTGATCATTGCATTTCATCCTTCGAACAATGTACGACAATGGTTTAATCTGCTAACAGACGGTTGTGTCAAAATCAAAGTTTTGAAAAATAGCCATCTCATATTCATAAATCATCCTTCGCATTTGATTCTCAGACTTTTTCCTACAATCTGTGGCTTTGGGAAGTCCAGGTTATAAGATACAAAAAATCAATAAACACGAAGCCGATCATGAGTGATAAGTGATAAAATCACCATAATTTTCGTTAATTTTATTTCATTTAGAAAGAAGGGGTATGATGCAATTATTGCCTTAAATACTTCGGCTACTACACTAGACTATAAATCGGACGCATCCGAGAATGAATCAAAATTTGTAAGCCAGGCTTCGCGATCTGACATAAGTGTTAGTAAATCTTGTAACAAATTATTAGTATCCCTACATAACATATAATCAACAAAAATTTAAAGGACCCTATCCTCTCGTTTTATGACGGAGGCGCAACAAAATACTATGAACTTAATCACTATGTACATTATTTTATTAGGAGTATAAAATTACCCCAGCTAGCATGTTAACTGATATAATCGAGTTTTGAATCACCATTATTTAGAATAGCATTAGACTTCAAAGGGCAAATACAAAAAAAAAATAGTTTAAATATAATGCAACTAATCTAATAGTGATCTAACGTATTGAAAACCAAAAGAAGTTTTACAGCTTCAACAATAGTCCGGCAGCAATGCCTAGCGGGTAAATAAACTGGATATACACATTTTTAAGATCGCATATTATTTCATAAACTCCGAATAGGCCTAGATTACAAGAGATAATGTAGTAAAGTAAAGTTGTGGTATTTTATGAAAGTTAACAGAGAAAAGCCAAATACTTTTGTCAAAGCAGATGACCTTGTCAAATAGGAAAATTCCTTACCTCTAATGTCAGGTGTTGTCAGGTCGAAGAAATGATCTGCAGTGATCTTCCCATCCGCTGATATCAATGCTAGAAGAGTGTCGAAATCACAGAATTTATCCAGTTTTAGGACCACCCGTATACTTTTCTTCGTTGTAATTCCTTTGACCACACTCATTTGATTCTTAGTCGTAAGAAATAAACATTGCTGCTATATTCATGTTTATTGTGATTTGATTTTGAAGCAATAAAATCTTTAATAAAAAAAAAAACAGTTGAACATATTCTGCCAATATCGGTGAAAATGTATTACCATAGTACTTTTGTTTTTAACCGCTGAAACATATGTTCTTTAAGTTTAAGACAAGTGAAATTAACTTTCAGAATATTTCAATATATCTCTTAGAAGTCTCAGACAGCTTTACTGATTTTCAGAAAGATTTTATTTGTCTATTGATAAGTGGAAAGTTATTGTGTAGCTCTTTCATTCTCTCAGACACAAGTTCGGAATTGAATGGATGTCAGCAAGTATTGTAGTTATGGCTCACTACGTCAGAATCAAAATAAATTTTGAAGGCAAATTCAAAGCTTGGTCTATCACGCAATAGTCCTAATTACCTAATTTCTTGATTACATTGTGAGTTCTATTTCTGTAGAGAAAATATTAAAGCTGGCAAGTAAATGTGACGGAATTAATGTACTCGCTGTTTTACGACAAATGGAGATAATTAATGTTTTTCCTTTTTGCCTCAACTTACATAATTCCAGGGCGTGCTGTTTATGATATCACACGCAACCCCCCACAAAAATATTGGGGGTGCATGCACCCCCAGCCCCCCTTCCCCTCTTCCAGCCCATCCAGTGGCGTAGCTACGGGGGGCCTGGGGGCACGTGCCCCCCCCTGAGAATTGGTGTGCCCCCCCCCCCCGGTGCCCCCGCTGAAAAAAATTGGCAGAGCAAAAATAAAAAGTGAGAAAGAAGAAAAGAAAAAGAAGTGGAAAGACAGAAAAAAGAAGAAGATGAAAATAAGAGGAGGAAGACGAGTGAATAAAATAATGTGAGGGGAAGACTTGCAAAAAAAAACACAAAATCTTTCATGTTACTATATACAATTTTCGCTCGCGCTTCGCACTCGGATTGCCTGTTCGATGAGATTCATATCTTGCTCAATTTGTATAGAGTGTCCCGTTTTTAGGTCTAAAATCTCAATTTTCTTCCGCTCGCACTTCGCGCTCGCATAAATTGTTTAGTTACATACCTATCCCATTTCACATTACAAAAAGTGCTTAGAATTACCTTTTTTTTTAGGTCGGAATGTCAAAGATGTTTAGCTTCCGCTTCGCGCTCCCATAATTTTAATATGTACCTTCTTCGTGTGTAACTATAATTAAACAGTCCTTAACAGGTCCCTTTTCGATCATGCCAGAACATTTATTAAAAATTTCTGCTCGTGCTTGGCGTTTGCAGTATATTATGTAGTTATATACGCATCTTGTTCAGGATCACAAACATTGCCCAGAATGTTAAATTTTCAGGACAAAATACATGAAAGTTTAAGAAAAATTCGCTCACACGTCGCGCTTGCACTTTTTATATAGGGTTTATGAGATTATTTCATATTTTTGTTGTTTAATTTAAAAAAAAGCTAAGAAGTGACCGATCGGGGAAATATATAGGTGCAGATAACTTCGGGCCCACCCCTTATTGGCGAAAGTCGGATTGGCCAGTGTGACACGCATAGAAAAAAATGTCCCCCCCCCCCTGAAAAAACAAGGACCCCCCAGTGCCCCCCAGGAAAAAAATCCTAGCTACGCCACTGAGCCCACCCCAATTATAGTAGATACATTTTTATAACATATTTGGTCTGAAATTATCAGAACATTTATCATTCAGCAGGAGACAATTGAGGGGAGGGGTGTATAATACATCAAACAAATCCTGAGGGGCAAACCACATCATTATGGAGATATGCTTCCTCCAGAAATTAAGAGCTAATAGTGGAAAGGTAGCCTATATCACAAGATATGCGTTATAATGTATATTATTCCAATTTCTTTTTTGTGTGTGTAAAATGAATCATGATCCATGGAATATACACTCACGTACATCAAAGGGGATCAAGATAATCCCCTGGTCTCATTTCAGTTCTTTATCCCCTCTCAGTAATTCTGAACTGAATCATTTTCAATCCTTTGATGTCTGTTTAATATGCTTTTCTGGGTCAGCCCTTCTCCTTTTCCGTCTCTACCCGACCCTTATAGATCCCCTCTACGTAATCATCATCCCCTATCATTTTCTGCGATCCCCTTTCCACTCTTTCTCAATTTCTTCTTTATATATCTTCCTTTTCTCTCAATACACCCCTAAATTCTCCCATTCTGCCGATTTGTGCACTAACTGTACAGGTTTCGACCAAGGAGAATCCAGCCTTATATTATTCATAATATGTTGTCCCTAATTATACATGGAAATTGTCAGTAAGGGCCATTGCCCCCCCCCCCCCCGCTGCCCCAGTTGCCCCTACAAGCTCCAAATAATATAGTCTGTTTGGCCACACCTAGAAAGGAGGTAGAGGAGGGGGGGTGGGGTGAGGATGCGATGCAAATTGTCACGATTTTAATGTTTTTTATTTAGAACAAAAGGTTACGACGTGCAATGGCAGAACACTTTGTCAGATTTTCCCAATGATATACACCTCATAATTATTCTGTTCTCTGATGATGGATCGTTTTCGTTTCATAATGTTTCGAGAATGACTTGTTATTCAATAAAGGAAAAAGATGTAGTTCAAAGTCAATAATGTTTTATCAGGTCAGACAGCTGGCCTAAGCATGGAGTCACTTTTTCGAAATTCGATAATATTTCAGCCTCTTTTCAACGATTTATTGCTTTTGTTTCCCTTTTTTCATTCCTCCCCGTTTTCTTTTTTGGGGTGATCGCCCTTGCCCTCCTGTAATACAGCCTCCATTTGTTATTATAAAAAAAATTCACATACACATTTTATAAGATGCAGTACCCTAGATATTGCGATGAGACCAAAATGAAACATCAGTTTCTTTTTTAGTTTCTTTTTATTTATTTGATACTTTGCAACGTTAATGAGATTGTTACACATTTATGTTTACTCATTAATAAGTAATGAATCTTCCAATACTTGATTTTTTGCTGACCTCCTGAATATGATTTTCTTTTGTTTTACCATTTGATTTCATTTTGCATTCTTCTGTCTTTTTATGCAATATTTGATTGAATGCGATTTATAATTTCACTTACACTTAGAACTCCTTAATTAGATCCGTCATAATGGAAATTTTTGTGTAATTTAATGTACTATGTATTGAATGATTGTTTTTTTTTTTTTTATTATGTACTCTTTGTAAAATATCTTTGTATGTTCTCATATTTTGTAAACATGTATATTTCAGCCACTGGCTGCCAAGCATGTATATATTACCAATAAACCATTACTATACTATACTATACTATCAGTCAGTCGGCAAGCCCTGAAAAAGTAGCTTCTTTTTATCCAAGTGATATTCATGACTAGCGAGAGGGTTTTTGCATTGTTAATGAGCTTGGTGCGGACCAAACACCTCTTCTTATTCGGCCATTGCTGCTCTAAATATTGACCAAATTTCATGTTTTTGGTATCTTTGTAAAAAAGAAGAATCATTCTTTTAGGACATGTGTTTGGATTTTTAAAAGAATGTTGTAATATAGGGGAAACTTTTGATCTAAAACATGAAACAAAATAATTTTTTTCATGCAACAAAAATTGTTGTTTTTACACATAATTTCTGTTCGAGCACAAATGATTTTTAAACTACGATAAAGCTGAAGATCTAAGCTTTAATATGATATAAGTTTTATGAGAAGATGTATTTTAGATGGGTCAGCAGCCAGCTTTTCATAGGCCAAGTACATTTAGCAGCCCAAAAACAAAAATACTGCGCTCTGATTGGTCATAGAGACCACACACCCACGCAAATTCCAAAGTTCCCCACACTGGGCCTCTGCAAGGTCACACTCACCATGTGGTAATCATTTCAAATTACCTGCGCCTGTTGTTTTGAAAACATTATTCAGCCAATCAGCCAATCAGAACTCTGGATTTTATGTTACTCAGAAAATTTCAGAAATCTCGTCTTACATCTTGATGGAAAAAACTGGCTGCTGACCCATCTAAAAAATGCCACATATCAAGAGTGACTGGCTCAGTGACATTGTAAGAAAGTATAGAGTTTGGGCTTTCTGATGATATAAATAATGTTTGTGCCTAAAAAACAAAATGTTGCACAATTTGCAAGTGAAACAGAGGAAGAAAATTCTGTTTGATGCATCTTTTCAGGTAAAAAATTCACTTATTTATCAAAATATTTTATTCAAAAGAAATAATCAATATAGAAGAGTAACATTTACTCTTTCCCATGGTACAAAAATAATCATTACTGAAAAAAAAGTGGTTAAATTCTTTGAGAAAGAAAGTCTCACAATTCACGAGATTTTGCAGGGACATGAATTCAGCCACGAGAGGACTTGGATAAATCTTGCTCATTAAGACAGGGGCTTGCAGACTAACTGACATGGAAGATGGAAAGAATGAAATGCGTATCTTATTCAATTTCTGTGGTTTTAACTATAATTCGTCGATTGGCAAGCTACCCGTACCTGTCACGCACCAACTTTCTGAATTTCTTCTGGAGATTCTTCCATACAGTCTTACAGACTAGCATCATATTATTTCTTGTGCGTGTGTGTGTGTGATCTAGGCATATGTGTCAAATTCATTAAATTGTTCTTGAATTTGAATTTGTATATGAATTGAATATTATTTTCATTTTCCATGATGGAAATTATTTTTATATGGATTACAAAATAATGCACATAAACAAAAGAAAATATAATACAAATAAAATGTATCTATTTATAAACATCACTCTTGAAAGGATGATTTCGAAAGTAAACAATATTGTTTAAAAAAAAATTAGGGCTAAATTGGTTGGGTAAAATAGTTGGAGAAAACATGTTTCGTGGGTAATAATTTAAAAAACGTTGCGAAGGTAATAACAAACATGTTTTCTCTTTACTCAATTATATTGAATAAATTCTTGAAAAGTGCAACATCAAAGTTTAGCAGAATCGTTTGAAGATTAATTCATAATTCACTTAATTTGTTGGACAGCAGTTTGTCGGAAGATGAATGCTGGTGAATCGTCCCCCTTATACTGCCTATGGGGTTAGCTACATGTACCTCTATCTGTACTGAGGGGACGCTTGCAGCTGCCCCCCCCCCCCCCAAAAAAAAAAAAAAAAAAAAAAAAAAAAAAAAGGATAAAAGAATGTACCATGCAGGAGTGCATTATTACGACATTTTCACATATTGCGCGCATGTCACTTATTGTATTAGGGAATTATTACGTCAAACTGAATGCGCGCAGTGTGTCGTATACTTTGGTCGTTTATATCTGAAGTTCATCAACACAAACCATTCATTCTTAAAGTTTGGTTTCATGCTAGCAGACTTTGTATTTTGAGTTCTCTGGCGATATCCTTCTTTACGAATTTTCAGCTCCAAAACTTGTTTGGCAGCATTCCCTTCCATTTGAAAGAACTATCGTGTTTGGTTCTTGTTGACAGCACGGAGTCCCTATTAACAATGACTTCGTTTACAATCAACTGGAATGACACACCAAAGAATAGTTCTTTGGGCGAATTTGAGAGACCCAAATCGCGACCCCTACCAGTTTTTCTGCGACAAAAGCCAGGTATCACTGAAAGAAAGGCCTTTTCACTTCTCACTCCGATTGGACGCGAAATGAAAGGGGAAATAGGGAGGAAAGTGAACGAGTGTGGTGACAAAAAAAGGAGGACAGACAGATCAAAGAAGACTTCCCACAGTCATGACAGTAAGAAACGGTCAGCGTTAAAAGGAAGGGTTTCCAACATAATCGGTAATTAAACCATTTTCTTTCATTCATTATGAACAAATCCACAAAAATGACTTACTATCATAATCATCAACAAGTCTGGAAAAACTTTATGTAAGTGAAATAAAAAATACACTGATTACTAAAACAGAAAGAAAAGTTTATAATTGAAAATAAATGACTGAACAAGAGTAGCCATTTTCTCACTATAATTCACTTTCAAATATTCTATCACTCGTCTCGGACTTGTTTTCTCTATTTTCAGATGGAACTATATCTGCCGCTTCTAATGACAGTGCATTGATCAAGCAAGCAAAGCTGTCCCAGAATTTCTCGAACGCTCCTGTTCTTGGAAACATAAACGTAAGTAGCCATCTGATTAAGCACAACTTACATTGAAACGTCTTTATATGATGGATTTTTTTTCTTTCTCAGTTTTTAAAAGTATTTTTTCAATTCGTATTCGGACTACCGAAGGACTGTAAGCACAGAGATAAATTGTCTTGATCTTGAATAAGACCTTCCTTGTTATCACTTTTTTTTCTTCAGAAATGTCGAGAACCCGTAGTTACCAATCCAATGGGCGTCACCAGACAGACAAGGGACCACTCCCTCATCGACAACCAAAAATATCATGAACCTCTCAACGACAACCAACGGCGTCACGAATCTCTGATTGATCGTGTCAAGATAATGATCTCTTCGAGGGTTAATGAGAGACCAGAAATTGCACGCGGGAGAGCCTACTCCTCCCCAAGTGAAGATTACATCACTCGTGATACATCAAAGGACTCGATAAATGAGCAATCAACAGTATCAACTGATGGTAGGCGTGGTCATGATGCTGGTATTTCCCCAATCAGTGACGCGAATGGACAGCTGATGCCACGCCCACCTGCAACTCTTCACGTTGTGTTGGCCAACAGGGTGTACGAGTACAGAAATAGAAGGTTCAAATTTGTTGCGCTTCGAAAGAAAAGAACGTGCTAGGTTACTAGGGGGTGTCGTGGATAGGATGTGTTTGGAATCAACGCTTCGATCAGTTTTAAAGAATAAACTTCATTTTGGAATGTATTATCTTTTCATTTGAATTTTGTTGTAAATTGTGATTCATTAATGAATTGAAATCTATTTTCGCAGGTTATATTGATCAAAAAGATAAGATAAGGGAAAATTATGAAGACCAGAGCGTGTGATGAATAGGCTAGAAAGATAGAGAGAGTGTATTCATGTGTGAGGGTCAGTGATCGACAAGGTGGCGGGGGGCACTTGCCCCCCAAATAAAAATTTGGGGGGGGGGGCAAAACGAGATTTTGCCCCCCAATGTGCCCCTCTAAAAGTAGAAAAATGATAAATTATCTAAGGACAAAAGTAAACGATGAAGGCACTTTTCTGCCTAAAATTGATATTTCCATTGTCAAAAATGAAAAAAAAAAATCCTCTTGACGGGGCAATTACATATCATAGTAAGCCTCGCGTCTTTTGACGAACATGTCCCTCTGTGAAACATACCTTTGATAAGCCCCTTTTCCATCTTATTGTTATACCGAGGTTGTTTTACCTGACTGCTAAGAAAGCACGAATGCCTGTGAGCAAGCAACCAGGGGACCAACGGCTTAAGGTCCTCTCCGAGGGACCTGGTAATGAGGATAAATACCTTACCAAAGGGCACTAGCGCACCACTTGGGAATCGAACCCGGGTCACCAGAATCCGAAACCCCCGCTCTACCGACTGAGCTATCGCGCCTCCTAGACACTAAAACCGAATGGCAAATTGAAAGTGGTTCACCATATGCATGCTGGCTGTGTCGGCTAAAAAATAATAATTTATCTCCATGTTGCAAGCCTGGACAAATAATATTGTAGCGTATAGCTTAATATTAGCCGTAGAATAATACTGATATTTTCATTATTTTGCCCTTCCTGGTATGTAGTCATACGAGTACAAATAAATGTGTTACACTTCTACAAATTCTTGAGAAACACACTGGAATATAATAAGATGATGTTTGAGGGCTTGCATGGTGGTGTGTAGCGGATGTGGTTTACGGTATACACCAAGTGGAGTCTAAATGGATAGAGAAAGAAGTAAAATTGATTGGCGAGAAATTGGAAGATTGAGAGTAGGTCCTAGAGTAATATTTATTGAAAATGTGTGTAGTTTTGAAAATGACTGTAAAACAGAAAAGGTTAAAGAGTTGAAGAGGCTTGAGTAGTTGGATTATTGGATAAATGAGAAGATGCTAGCTTGAGTCGGCAAATGGAGTGCAGAGCAGGAGTACTCATCTATCAACTACTCAAGCATCTTCAACCTTTTCTGTTTTACTGTCTTTTTCAGGACTACGCTCATTTAAACAAAAAATTACTCGACTATCAACTGTCCACTTCCTCCCCTATCAATTTCACTTTTTCCTCTATCCACTTTTTCAACAACATCCGCTATTGGTATGTAATTGTTTTCTTGTAAATAATGTTACATAATGTACATTATAAACTGCGGTAATTTGTTAATCAGTTCATGATTATTTACAAATGAATATTTCCTGGAATTTGATATTCATCATTTCCTAGTTATGCATGGTCACATTTTCCCCAGAAAATATGTAAAGAAAAAAGAAGATTTTGAAGGGGTCATCCAAAAGTGCTTCCCAGCCATA